>NC_139632.1:17514981-17539981 GCF_964638095.1 Poromitra crassiceps
AGATCAATGGATTTATTAGACTAAAACCTTCCTCTCAGCTTGTTTCTCTCTCTGGCTCAATCTGCCTGATGTGAATATTCTCTCAGGGCATCAACCTTCTGTGAGACAGAAGGCAGAAAGGAATTGCTGTACACACGTTGAAAACTAATAAGGATATCCTCCATTTATTCAATGACAGAAGCAGACAGGCCTGTCAGGTGCATGAAGATAATGGACAATGTGTGTCAGATGGTATGTGTTAATCTGTGTGTGTGTGTGTGTGTGTGTGTGTGTGTGTGCGCGCGTGCGTGCGTGCGTGCGTGTGTGTGTTGTATGCACGCGTGTGCATGTGTGTGTGTCTACAACTACTTCTTATGGCCAAAAAGGCAGCAAACCCCTTACAGTACCATATGCCCTATGTTTGCCCACAAGACCCCACATCCAACAAAAGATCATGTGCCTTAGCAAACCAGGATGATCTGGCATTTTGCTTATTAGTCTGTGCAGGCATTCCAATTAGATTTTGACACTTCAGTTGCCGGAAGTTACACTTCATTCTCAGCATCCCTCCTGGGTAGCTCAGTTGGGTAAAGCAATGCTTACTTGTATGCCAATTACTGGAAAAATGGCTTGGAGCCAGTATAGGAAATTAAAAAAAATATTTTGGGGGTAACTTAAAAAAGTAATTACTGCATAACATTGCTAAAGCGTAGTGGGAACAACAGCGCTGTTTGTCTGAGTGTGTTCTTTTTTTTGTCTTCTTCTGGCAACCAGCTTGCAGGTGCTGAGTGTGTGTTAGAGATGGAAATGGAAATTAAATGAATAAAAAGAAAATTATTGAAATCTTGGGAGCAATCTTTGCCCCTGGATCATGGTTTTTAGGGGCATTCTGAGATTTCTTGGGACATTATTGCCCTTGCCCCTGGCTAAATTCCTACACTGCTTGGAGCATTCCTCATTAAATAGCACTGAGTGCTACAGTAGCTATACCCACCTCACGAGCTTACATCCTGTGCTAACCGTTGTAAATAATGAATATTATCATGAGCCTCCTGGCTCTAAATAAGGAATGCTAACATTGCTAACAAGGTCTTTTGGGGCAGATTACATATTCACATTCTAAATGTCAGTGTCATCTAAATGGCAACGTTCCCCTTCAAAGCAAACCAAGATCTCTGTGTTAGTGTTACACTGTAAAAGAGGGACGGCAAATATCGCTGAACAAGAGGCTAAGGGCCATGTGAAGCGCATATTTACTCATTTAGTGGAGTTGCGATGCACACGTGCATACACGTACACACGTACACACACACACACACACACACACACACACACACACACACACACACACACACACACACACACACGATTAAGTCCATAGTCAGACTTAAACAGCATGCAAACCATAGACATAAATAATATGGATGTAGCTATCCCATTCAATTTCTTCTCCCTGGCGGAGTTCAAACGTTAGCCGTCATCTTGATTTTTCGTCAGCAGAGTGGGAGGGAATGGGTTGAGTGCTTCCGCACCTCACATGAGATGGGAGTTTCCCAGAGCAGCAGCTCCGCCTGCTATTGGTCCGTGATCGGCAAGCTGCGCGATCACTGGACAGGCGATCTGTCAATCACCACCCCATTTTCTATCATCTATTTTACTCCAAACGGGTGAGTTATATAAGATATGACCACCCCCCCCCCAGAGTTGTTATGAAAAGGTTAAATTAGCTATATAGACCAAAACCGTGTTACAAAGTGGGACATTTTAACAGGAACAACGGGACTTCTGAGTCCTGCCTCAAGTGGCCATTCGAGGAATTACAGCTCGACTTCCGCATATTCAGGGGAAAGGGTGATGCAAACCCAGTGTATGTTTGCATGCACGTACACACACACACACACACACACACACACACACACACACACACACACACACACACACACACACACACACACACACACACACTAATCTAGGTATAATTATACCATCATACATCATAGACAGCCCGTACTCCCTGAGTGTTCCTCCCTAAATGGATTATATACAATTAGCCATCATCCATGCTCCTCGGTGAGGAATGATGACAAATAAAATGGATGCAAGAACTAATTACATTTGCCTCTTTTCCACTCTCTCTTGTGGTGAACAACAGCAAACAAAGGCTGGGTTGAATGACTATATTCAACAGAGTAGCCTCCTAAATGAAAAGTGTAGTCTTCAGAGACAGCTCTACTCCGTATTCTCCTGGCTGATAATCAGCTATTGTCTCAAACATAAATACAGTACATGCTGACTGGTGACAGGACCACACAACATTCTCCGGCTATAAGGATTTGCCTGTTTACAAGTTTAAGTTGCACTTACATCGATATATCCATTGTGATTTAAACTACAGTGTATGTATAAACAATACATAATATTGTGTAATATGGTGATATTATAAACGGTGCTATCCATTTGTTTCAACGCTTGAGCCTGGAATATCCATTTTTCCAGCGTTGTGGTCGTATTTCCTATAGTGTGAATCAGGCCAGAACCAGGACCCCCCAGCACAGCATGTGGACCCCCATGCACAGCACGGCATCAGAACCAGGACCCTGCACAGCACGACATCTGACGTTGACATAAACACATTATTGCTGTGGGGATATCCTACCCATTTCCACTCCTCTGATCATAGTATGCCTTTTCATACCCATGGGCACACACACATGCACACACACACGCACAGACAGACAGACACACACACACACACACACACACACACACACACACACACACACACACACACACTCGCTCACAGCAATGCATCTTCATGGATGAGTTATACTGTCCTGTCACATCCTGTGTGTGGGTGCCAAGATGTTATGAAGTACTAAGGACAGCACGGTATAGTGAAATATACTGCTGGATGAGGACAGCACGGTATAGTGAAATATACTGCTGGATGAGGACAGCACGGTATAGTGAAATATACTGCTGGATGAGGACAACACGGTATAGTGAAATATACTGCTGGATGAGGACAGCACGGTATGGTGAAATATACTGCTGGATGAGGACAGCATGGTATAGTGAAATATACTGCTGGATGAGGACAGCACGGTATGGTGAAATATACTGCTGGATGAGGACAGCACGGTATGGTGAAATATACTGCTGGATGAGGACAGCACGGTATGGTGAAATATACTGCTGGATGAGGACAGCATGGTATAGTGAAATATACTGCTGGATGAGGACAGCACGGTATAGTGAAATATACTGCTGGATGAGGACAGCACGGTATAGTGAAATATACTGCTGGATGAGGACAGCACGGTATAGTGAAATATACTGCTGGATGAGGACAGCACGGTATGGTGAAATATACTGCTGGATGAGGACAGCATGGTATAGTGAAATATACTGCTGGATGAGGACAGCACGGTATAGTGAAATATACTGCTGGATGAGGACAGCACGGTATAGTGAAATATACTGCTGGATGAGGACAGCACGGTATAGTGAAATATACTGCTGGATGAGGACAGCACGGTATAGTGAAATATACTGCTGGATGAGGACAGCACGGTATAGTGAAATATACTGCTGGATGAGGACAGCACGGTATGGTGAAATATACTGCTGGATGAGGACAGCACGGTATAGTGAAATATACTGCTGGATGAGGACAGCACGGTATGGTGAAATATACTGCTGGATGAGGACAGCACGGTATAGTGAATTATACTGCTGGATGAGGACAGCACGGTATGGTGAAATATACTGCTGGATGAGGACAGCACGGTATGGTGAAATATACTGCTGGATGAGGACAGCACGGTATGGTGAAATATACTGCTGGATGGATGGCAGAAGTGCATGTGACAGTTAGTGGATGTTTTGTCATGGGCACTGGGGAGTTGTCCCATAGATCACAGACAGACAGCCTTACACACCCTTCCTCATTGTATACGGTATGTGGCCATGGCAGACACAGTATGTGGGTGGAGCTGTAAAAGCATCAACCCCAGTGACAAAATGGAAGGATGGAGGGATAGATACATACATGGGGAGAGAGAGGGAGTGAGAGAGGTACAGGAGTCATTTTTGTTCAATGTTTATCCCAGAACACATGAAACTTGGTACCAGGCCCAGGGCTTTGTGAATTTCTGATGGCTGTGTTCCCGTTTACCCTGCTGCTCGGGGCCAAGCGCCCGACATCTCATCTTCCCTCCCGCCGCTGTGCAAATCTGAAAGAAATCACCTCTTTGTCCCCTAATTTTCTCGCATCTCTTTCCGCTGTGCCATATGAAAAAAAATTTAATAATAAAAAAAATACAGCAGTTTCTTGCATCTTACGTCCTCTTTCACCTTTCCTGAAACGTTGTGAATTTGAATCTCAAATGAAATGCAAATAGGAGCGGGCAGAAAATACAAAGCAGATGAGAATCCAACCAGACGCAGCCAATCAGTGACCACTTGGCCCAGAGAAGGACAGAGGGAGTTTGAAGAGACACACACACACACACAGACACAGACACGCGCACGCACGCACGCGCGCACGCACGCACGCACACACGCACGCACACACACGCACACACACACACACACACACTCCGGACAGAGTGTGAAGCGCAGCTGTCTGAGGGCAGGATGAGAGGTTGGGCAGTGTATGGAGAGTTTTCTAATGAATCGAGCGTGGGAGAATGAGACTGACTGAGGCTGTGTGCACCAATCAAAGGCAGACTGGAGCAGGCAGATGCAGACGCTGCTCATTAACACTCGCTCTCTCTCCTCTCCTCCTGCTCTGCCCAGACGAGGCCGGGCAGCGAGGTGATGATGATTACGCTCTCCACCAAACTTGCGGCAATCACCATGGCATGGAGACATCAGGCACTCCACCGGGAATGTCTCACTCATGTCTTTGTTCTCTCTCTCGCTCTTACACCCACTTCTCTCTCACACTCTTATACTCCCCACCCCCCCACCCCCCACTACAATACACCTTAACAATCTACCAGAGGGAGAAGATAGGCTCAGGTCATCAGGTCAAAACCATTGTAGCATGAAAGCGAAAATGAAAGTGTGGGGCTATCATAGGTGAGCTGAAACAGAGCTCTTTCAGATGACTTATTTTGTCAAAGAAATCTTACCTGGTCAAATAGAGAGCCAAAGTGAAACATTACTTCCTGCTTTCTCCCTGTACCAGCGCTGCGAAAAATGTGAATGGCGGTGGACGGAGAATAAGGTTCGTTTTTTGATACCGTTTGAATTGTGCCACAGGGTGCCAATGCTAATTTTGTCAATTTAAAACATAACTTTGCGTGTCAAGAAAGTCTCAGTTTGTTGTCAAACTGAAACGTAGAGGTTAGTTTCGTATAAAAACTACATAGCTTGTGGAAGCTTGTGGCATGTCGCCGGTCTTCAGCTTTGCCGGTAGAGAAAGTGACGACACTTAGGCGACAGTGCATGTAGGTCTTTCTGATTTATAACTTTTAGTGCAACAGTGTGCCGACAAACTGCGACTTTCTTGCCATGCAAAGTTACGTTTTAAATTGACAAAATTTGCGTTGGCACCCCGTGGCACAATTCAAACGGGATCAAAAAAGTAACCTTATTCCAGTAGCGGCTGGTGCATTGCTGTCCAGGGAGGGCTATATATAGGTGTGGACGATGGGGTTGAAATCAATATGATAATCATAAGGATTCTTCTCAATATCAATATCTATGTTTCACGTATGCAAAATTAGTGTTCATCTCATTGAACTGAATGGTGATGTCAAACAAACCTTATATTTTCAAATAATATTCCTGCCATACCTCATTTGATCAGTTTTTAAGTAACATTTGCTTGTCATCATCAATTTAGACAGCAAAAATGTCACTATTAAAATAACTTAATCGATGATTCCACTGAAAGACAACAATAATAGGCTATTGAATTATCGTCCACTCCAGCCCTAAATCAAGCAAGTAGTAACGGACCTTACTAGCTACTAGAAACATCTGAAAAAGACCCGAGTGTATTTTCTTCCTCTGTCTGTAGCCTGTTGTTTAATGGCGAGCTCAGGGTGATCTGGTCCAAGCTCTTTCACTCGATGCTTCTCCTGTAAAGTCCGTCTCTCAAACGGCGTCGTTTTGAGTGACTTCACAGACTTTTCTTTCTCCATTCTTGCAAAACGTCTTTTGTGTTTTATGGTAGTTGAAAACAAACTTCTTTGCTTCGCGCGCGTGCTGCAAAGCCGTCGGCGTGGGACTGCTACTAGTGTTTATATATACTGCGTCGCTACCCTATGGTCGCTACCCATCTACGTAGCCTAGCCTACGTCACGACACTCACTCTACCTGACCCCACCTCCACCCGGTCGCTAGATACGTGCGCACTGCAGAGCCCTTCCAAATCTCTTTGTTTTTGAGAGTGAACAGCGCATTTGCAACTACACAGATCCTGATACTCTAATGATCTGCACTGGTGGAAACCGGAAGTAGCCGGAAGTCCTTGGACGGCGTCCGTGGCAATTCGGTGAAAGAAAATATTGACCCAAAAACAGTACACATGTAGATAATTATGAATCTACATATTTATTGCAGATTATATACTCACTATCTAATATTCACCTTGCTCATAAAAAATATATATATATAGCCTATAACGTTTTATTTCCCTCTTCTTCATGTGGATAAAGTAGGTGGGGGCGGCGCCCTGGCGCCCTCTAGTGGCCGGCCGCCACTGCCTTATTCTCTGTCCACCGCCATTCATATTTTTTGCAGCGCATGGTACAGGGAGAAAGCAGGGAGTGACGTTTCACTTTGGCCCTCTATCTCTGTCTCCATTTTATCCCATATTTCCCAACTGTATGTGCTTCTCTTCTGTATATTTTGTATGTATGTATTTTGTTTGTAACTTCTTTTTTCTCTTTCTCCCCCCCACTCTGTCTCTCTCTCTCTCTCTGTCTCCCTCCACCTCTCGTTACAGAACGACTCCTGGAGTGAGCTGTACTCCTTTGCCCTCTTTAAGGCCATGAGCCACATGTTGTGCATTGGCTACGGGCGCCAAGCCCCAGAGAGCATGTCGGACATCTGGCTGACCATGCTCAGTATGATCGTGGGAGCCACCTGCTATGCCATGTTCATCGGCCACGCCACTGCCCTCATCCAGTCTCTGGACTCCTCCAGACGGCAGTACCAAGAGAAGGTAAGGCTGGGGCTATTTCTTCATGTCGTACCCAAGACTGCCACACAGACGCACTATTCACGCCCTCTATCACTGCAGCTGCTATCACTAGAGAAAGGTCTGACATGTTTAAGACTGAGACAGCAAATCAAACTAGCACACGCTGATGTCACGGGGCAGACAAAACATCTAGGTAAACGGTATAAAAAGGAAAAGCACAAAGGGGCAAGTACACATTCACAATCAAACAATGTCCTTTTTGATCATTGGTGAAACAAAATCGGAACGTTGATTTTGTATTTTACCTCGCCTGATAGAGACAGTCGCATGTCTGGGAACGCCCATACAGGCTCTAGGAACGCCCACAATAGATGCTGGGTTAGCCTGGGGGCGGGGTCAGGGTGGGCTAAATTCCCCCGTTCTATCCATTCAGCAAAGTTAGAATTTAGCTGATAGCCCAGCCCAGGCAGACACGATCGGGGATTTAACCACCGCAGTAAAAGCACATCTGAGCAGACGTCTTGTGTTCTGCTCTAGAACCCCCAAACATGTAGTTTAGAGCCGCAGCACCGT
This sequence comes from Poromitra crassiceps, assembly GCF_964638095.1. Classification (NCBI taxonomy): domain Eukaryota; kingdom Metazoa; phylum Chordata; class Actinopteri; order Beryciformes; family Melamphaidae; genus Poromitra; species Poromitra crassiceps. The sequence continues at coordinate 17,522,693 of NC_139632.1, forward strand.
CTTTTGGTGAGTCAGCCCATGAGATATATGGGCGGTTTTACCCCACTCGCGCGCCAGCCGTTTAATATTTTGTGGGCGTTCCCAGAGATGCGGACTCTCTATGACGAGACGTGGCCTCAACCTATATGCTGTTGCCTGCATCAACTTTTGCATAGTAATTGATCTTTTCCACTGTCAATACACTGTAAAATGGCAAGAATTAATCATTTTTATAGGCATAAAGAGAGTTACCTTCCCAGGCAGCTGCACTATGCACAGCATATGGTCAGATGCCATAGGGAGACTCTGTATGTACGTGTATTTAATCTATGTACTTGTCGTCGACAATGGTGTTGATAAGGTTATCACATATTATTATGGACGTTTGATTCGCACACTCTTTGATAGGAACACCATCTGCTCCATTAGTTCGATATTCATGATTGCAGCTCTCTGGGCCTGGGCCTGGGCTGGCTGTGGGCTCCGTACAGCAGATCAAAGCTCTGGGAGGGGGAACACTCCTGCTTAAGGGCACCATGCCCCTGGTGCTCTGCTGCGTCTTGTTAGCTTCCTTAGATCCTGGTGATGTGGAGGTGTCTTAAGCTATCTCTCTCATACACACACACACACACACACGCACGCACGCACGCACACGCACACACACACACACACACACACACACACACACACGTGCACACACACGCACGTGTGCACACACACACACACACACACACACACACACACACACACACACACACACACACACACACACACACACACACTGTGCATACACACACACACACATACACACACACACACACACACACACACACACACACACACACACACACACGCGCACCAGAGTAATTGGTCAAGCTTTGTTGTCTAATTGAAGCATCTGGTTAATGTTGAGAACAAAGGAGTATTGGGTTTCTGCCTCTCTTTCTATCACTGTCTTCTTCTCTTTCTATATAAGTCTATACTGTCTTCTTTTCTTTCTATATAAGTCTATACTGTCTTCTTCTCTTTCTATATAAGTCTATACTGTCTTCTTCTCTTTCTATATAAGTCTATACTGTCTTCTTTTCTTTCTATATAAGTCTATACTGTCTTCTTCTCTTTCTATATCTGTCTATACTGTCTTCTTCTCTTTCTATATCTGTCTATACTGTCTTCTTCTCTTTCTATATAAGTCTATACTGTCTTCTTTTCTTTCTATATAAGTCTATACTGTCTTCTTCTCTTTCTATATAAGTCTATACTGTCTTCTTTTCTTTCTATATAAGTCTATACTGTCTTCTTCTCTTTCTATATCTGTCTATACTGTCTTCTTCTCTTTCTATATAAGTCTATACTGTCTTCTTCTCTTTGTATATCTGTCTATACTGTCTTCTCTTTCTATATAAGTCTATAGTGTCTTCTTCTCTTTCTATATAAGTCTATACTGTCTTCTTCTCTTTCTATATAAGTCTATACTGTCTTCTTCTCTTTCTATATAAGTCTATATTGTCTTCTTCTCTTTCTATATCTGTCTATACTGTCTTCTTCTCTTTCTATATAAGTCTATACTGTCTTCTTCTCTTTCTATATAAGTCTATACTGTCTTCTTCTCTTTCTATATCTGTCTATACTGTTCTGGCTTCAACTCAAGGCTTTTTCTGTTTGTGTTGTTCCTTGGCGCTCGTGGCTTGGTTGTGCATCATCTTGGAGAGATAATCATCTTGTTTATTAGCATAGCAGCAAGCGGATGAGGATGTTGTATACCACGAGTATCTCTCCTATGGACGAGGCTGTGCTGTTTAAAATGTAATGAATTGTATAATGAAGCTAGCATGTCAAATTCATGAGCATGGCTGCATTATCAATGGATCTGGGCTACACCGTACAGTCAATGAGTATATTGTATTCCCCAGATGACTGTGTATGGTGCACGCACTCGCTCGTGCACACAAATAAACAAACACAGTGATAAGTATACTGTGGAGCCCTGCCCAAGGAAGGCGTACTCAGAGCCATGTATATAGAAGAGTCGCGACATCTCCATTCACTCCAATGGATCAGTTTTTTTACATTGCAAAAGGAACTTTTGAAAAGTAAGGTTCTGGATTAAGGAGCGCTGTCGAGTTGCAGCAGAATGGACCAATTGCGATCTACTTTGAAAGGGTCAGACGTTTAAATAATCAATTTGTATATTATCAGCTTTATTTTATGCATTCAAATGTAGCGCGAGCCCCCTTCCTGGATCTGCATTTTGGTCCTCCGCTGATGCCACTCTCTTACTATAGATTGCTCTGGTTGTACTAATTCAGCATCATCTTTTAAAACCAGCATTATTTTTGATCTTGCCCACTTTTCATCCTGTGTTGTTTCCTATGTATTTTGTTTAATCTAATGTCATTTTACAAACTTGTGTCTTTTTATTTTGATCATAGTTGCTATTTTTTTTAGCTCTATTTATTTGATCCTCATCTTTGTGCCTTCCTGTGTGAACTCTGCTCTTAGTGCTACAAAGCTTCTTTATTGTCATTCTTCATCTGATGTAATCTGCTGAAAGACTAACATCGCCCTACACACCTACCACCTCTTGTCTGGCTATATGTCTTCATGTCAAATCATCACATAGACTACTGCGTTAACCATCTCGAAAGATAATCAGTGGGTTTTTGTGCTGCACTGTAGCTCCTATCAGCTGAGTGTCAGTGGCACGACCACGACATGTACAGCAATCACTTCCTGCCCTCGGTGCCATGCTCCACTTCTTCCATGATGTGAAACAGTGACATGATGAACCAAGTGGCGAGGCCCTGCTAACCCACATCTGGTCCAGCTCCGGGCGTGCGTGTGTAACAGAGTGATTCAGAGTCCTCGTGAGGCCCGACTGGTAGCGAGCTGTTGGTTTTTGTATTTGTATTTATTTAGCACATAAAAAAAGAAAACAAAAGAAAACAAACAATCAAATAGAGAAAACAGTGGATAGTGCTGGGAGAGAAGGGAAGCCTGGAGGGCTCATACACACACACACACGCACGTACGCACGCACGCACGCACACACGCACGCCCGCACGCACGCACGCAGACACGCACACACACACACACATTAGGGATGCCGGTGGCGACACATTTTCCCAACGTTTAAACGGAAATTTTAATAATTATTATAATTATTATAATTTTAATAATTTCATAGTGCACTATGAAAAGTTCGACCTGTCTGGTTTAACTTTTTACAGTGGGCTATTCACTAAAACCTCTCTCTCTCTTTATCACTCTCTCTATGCCTCTCACCCAATTTCAGTTCTTTCACCCAATTTCAGCTGTAAAACAACATACATCTGTCAATAAAGTATACAATGGCTGAAAATATATTTTATAAATTATGGATGGAAGACAAAAAAGCACAAGTTAAACTTGTCCGGTAAAGAACTTCCTAATTGTGAAGCGCAACTTTCTTTTTCAAATCACATACTCATATTCCTCTCTTATCTCCTTCTTGTCAGACCTACTTCAGGTTTAAAGCTACAATATGAAAGCATTGTAAGAGTGAAGTGGGCTGTAGCTCACTCAGATAAACATGTGCATGTTGTGTGATGTTCAAAGGTAGTTTGTTCAATCGCTGCCTCAGGCACCACCTGTGATGCTCTTTTTTGTATCATCAGCAGTAGTTTGAACCCTGATAGAAATAAGCTGATGTAGGAGTCTAGTCAGTCTCTGACTCTAGCTCAGTCAGATAAACAGCTGTTCACTCGTTCAATTCCAACCTATCCCACTCTTTATGCTGTGTTGTTGTCAGTGTCAACACAGTGTGTAGAATTCAGTAGGAAAACTCAAAACAGTTCATAGCTCGCCAGGAAGAGTCACTGTGTTTGTGTCGCTACCTGACAGGTGGATTATTGGTTCTATTCCCGATGGAGGAGACATATTACAGCAGAGATGGGGAAAGTACACACTTTCTTTACTTAAGTAGTTAATTGTGTAAAAAAGATTCTAGTAAAAGTACTGATTCAACTAAATTACTCAAGTAAAAGTTAAAAAGTACAGGCTCTGAAATGTGCTCAAGTATAAAAGTAAAAAGTATTTTCTGTGCAAGGTGAATAGAAACTCATATAATTCAAATACTATTAAACTTAAAAGATCCCTTCAAAACATATTTTAAGACGCATAAAGACTATTCTTTGATTCATAATTTGTGTATGTTTTTCCCCCACAAAAAAGGTGCACATACAGTAATGTGTGAAAGCTGAGTCAATTTTGAAGTCGTGGGTTCGAGCCTCTGTCAGTTTTGAATGGCGACAGCCAGAGCAGAGGAAAGAGTGATTTAAAGCCCTGAGAAAATCTACCTTCAAAAGTCTGGCCTGGTGGGACCGAGAGTTGGCTTCCTGCCTAGTATTATTGAGGCCTCAGTCATGTTTGAGGTCGTGGGTTCGATCCTCAGTCAGTTTTGAATGTCGACAGCCAGAGGAAAGAGTCATTTAAAGCCATGACTCTCAAAAAACAATTTCAACAAGACTGCATGATTCTCAGTTTCTAAATTCAATGCTACTGCAATCATTTAGACCTTGATTTATCTTACATTGTTTCATGTAGGCGAATGGTAACAGAATCCATGGGCATTTTTCCATGTGTTTGCATACAGTACCATCAAGGTCCAATTTGTAAGATTCTTCCACAATAATAACAACACAAAGTCACAACGTTTTGGTACAACTGTTGCTCAAAGATTGTTTTTAAATAATATGACTGCATCCATCTTTAAGTCAGCGGTCCAGACTTTATAGAATAACACTGTGTTTATCTCTATGGGATTTATATTGCATAGAGATAAGCACTGTGCCTATCTCTATGGGATTTACATTGCATAGAGATGAACGGATGGTTACGATGTAACCCAGGTTTCCTGAGGAAGACTTCTTTCCCTCATGAATTCCATTCATGATGAGATTACCTCATCCAACACTGCAGCGCAGCTGTTGTGGATTACCACTTTAAGACACTTAATTAGCACCACCTGGGTGTGATTGTTCAGCTGTGGCTGGTTTGACTGAGGCTAAGGGCTCTTAGACACTTAACAAAAACCCTTTTCTAGTTACCCTGTTCCAGTAGTCAAACCACCTGGCCTAATGGACAAGGTGTCTGATTTTGGATCAGAAGACTGAGGCTTTGAGTCCCTTTGTGGTAAACTTTCTAGTTCAGCAATTCCAGAAGTTTCTTTTAGAGCAGCAGGCATGATAACTGTGATTGCAAGTTTCTAACCACATGTAATCTGTCAACATGTATTTGAACAAATTTTACACGGTATCGATAAACAGATGGGAAAAGTACACACATTCTTTTTACTTAAGTAGAAGTACAGTTAGTTTCTAGGATCGAACCCACGACCTCAAAAGTGACCGAGGCCTCAATACTACAGGGCTGGTTGCCACCTGTCTGCGCCACCAGGTCAGACTTCATCGCCATTTAAAACTGACTGAGGCTTGAAGGACGTCCTGATATCACAGTGATGGTATAGTTCCAGGACCATAATGTTTTACTAGTATAACCCAAACCAAATTGTTGTACTTGCCTAAACCTAATGTTTAATAAAAATGCATTTGGTTTGACCAGGAATCAAACCCCAGTCCGCCAATTGGAAGGCAAGCACTTTAGCCATTAAGCCACAAGACCATTGACACCCTGCAATGCACTCTTTTCACACCTTAACCCTAATCTTAACAAAAAAAATTGATTTGCTGCTCGTTTTCAGGAAGAAGCAGTTGCAGTGACCAATCAAATGAGTTCAGGCTGTGGCTTTCTTACAGAAAGGCTTCAGGACTAACTTGTGCCATGTGCTACGTTTTCAAGAAGAAGCAGTTGCGGCGACCAATCAAGTGAGTTCAGGGCGTGGTCATCCCTGCCCATATTAGGAAAAAATTATGGTCCGGGAACAACAACAACACAGCGATATTAGGACGTGCGAGGCTCAAAAAACCCACGACCTCAAACATGACTGAGGCCTCAATACTACCAGGCAGCAAGCCAGCTCTCTGTGCCACCAGGCCAGACGGGTTTTCTCAGGGCTTTTTCCACCGCTGGCTGTCACATGTTAAAATAAATGTTCTTCAATAAACTATACTGCAAAGGAGAGCTCCCGTGCACAGCAGGTTTTAACCCCTGGTCTACCAGAACACAGACACCTGCACTGACCATACAGACAAACCCACAGACCTACCTGTCTGTTGTTGGAGAGTTGTTTCTGATTGGCTGTTGAATGAAGTAATCTTAGATCAAATACTAGTATTGGTGTACTATGCATCTGTACTGTACTATGCCTGAGACTCACGAGGCCTCTGATTCACTCGGGTACACGTGCATGTCTGTTTGCTCATCACTAAGCAATGACCTAAGCTGTGCTGTAGCTTCTGCCATCAGATAACAGTCTGCAGACGGAGCTGTGGGTTGGAACCCGTCCTCGCTGACAAAAGAGATTCTTTGTTTAAGATAGTCTAAACGCTAGCGACAGCATGCGATTTTATTGACATAACGCAGAGTAAACAGTTAGCGTCCCGATCGCCGCTGAGACAGAAATGTCATAATAGCTCCGGCACCGGTCTCCTGTCTGCCTTCCAAGACCCCTGTAAACAAAGACTGTGTGTCCACAAGTTACACAAAGCACACGTTTATGCTTTATCCGTGTCTTGTTTAGCTGGTGGGATGTTTAGCAGATCCAGGTGCAGAAGATATGAATAGAGACAAGCACAGACAGCATGAGAAGACAGGCGGATGCTAATGAGAAATACAATGGAGAAATGGAGCATCCCTCTCCTGTTTAGGAACAAATGCACATGTGCAAATACATTGGGAATCAGTGATGGAAATAGCACTTCAACTTTCCTATCTGGTTGCCACCATTGACTGTATATAAATAGGGATGACACATCCATGCCTACCAGTAGGCTATGCAAAAATGATGCCAAAATATTTCGTTTCAGCGAGCTGCCATCTTGCTTGTGTGATGTTATTGGCAACCAGAGTCTGCACAGTCAGAGTCAGGCTGAGCCCCCTTAGCCGTGCCGCCATCTGACGAAGGTTTGAGAGTGGCTGTCACAGCTGTCAATCAGCCATTTTTATATCATCCAATGACATTTTAAAAACAAACATCAGAAAAATTTGCACTTGAACATACAGCATGATAAGAAGTACATAAATTAAACGATCAAAACCATCTTTGAGAAAAATGTATCTGATGTGTACTTAGATTGATTTATTTTTTAGTTTGGCTCATGTCCCATCCGCTAAAATGGAGGGGGTGGGATTTAAGATCTATACTGCAGCCAGCCACAAGGGGGCAATCAAGATGTTTTGGCTTCACTTTTGAGGGGCTGTCATGATGTCCATATTTATACAGTCTATGATTGTCACCTCAAAAATGTTTCTCTAATTCACATTAAATCCAGTGAATATCACACAAAAGTTATAATAATAATTGATTAAATAAAACTAAGGTAAAATAACTAGACAACACAAACTACATTAAACAAAATGAACAGAACAACTGAATGGTCTGAAGTTCTTCCTAAGCCCAATGAGTACACTGGGCCCAGGTGCACCCAATCAGCGATCGATCAACGACCCCCACCAGGCTTTTATTTTTTTTTACATTTATGAAGCAATAGCCTGTATTATTCACCTTTGTGTGTGTGTGTGTGTGTGTGTGTGTGTGTGTGTGTGTGCGCGCGCATGTGTGTGTGTGTGTGTGTGTGTGTGTGTGTGTGTGTGTGTGTGTGCTCCAAGTACAGTACATTAAAGGTGATGAGGCAGCGGCTTAGTGCTCCTCTGTCCCCTCTTTCACGTTGAGGTGACAGGTCCCTTGTCCCTCTACAACTCCCTCTCTCCCTCCCTCCGTCTCTCTCTCTCTCTCTCTCTCTCCCTCCCTTCATCCGTCCATCCGCCCTTGACTGCTGGGGAACACACCATCTGCCCACGGACACTGCACATGGACAGAGGGCATTAGCCATTATGTAAGTGTACTCAGTGAGATGTGGCCCCCAGGGGCCTCCAGTGATCAGCGCTGATCCCCTGGGCCATGGCACATCAAACAGAGGCTTCAGTAGCTGTTCACTTTGTGACCTGAACAAACTGATGCTTACCTGCAATGGATTTCATATCTTAAAACATATCATCTAGAATATTTTACCATTTATCGGACAATCAAAATTTGAAAAAGAATAGATCCCTCCCCCCCAAATCGAATGCCTCAATGCTTTAAATCTACAGTAACCCTTTTAGCCCTTTTGCACAATCCACATCTTAATTGTCTCTCAAAGCTTAAAAAACAAGTCGTCTGCTTCTCTTTATCTCTCCTTTGTGATCAATATAGATTTATTAAGGGAACTCAATAAGCAATGGCTTTTACCTAGATTCCTGTGTGTGTGTGTGTGTGTGTGTGTGTGTGTGTGTGTGTGTGTGTGTGCATGTGTGTGTGCGTGCATGTGTGTGTGCGCATACGTGTTTGTGTGTGTGTGTGTGTGTGTGTGTGTGTGTGCATGTGTGTGTGCGCGCATGCATGTTTGTGTGTGTGTGTGCGTGCGTGCATGTGTGCATGCGTATCTATCTGTTTTTATTTCGATGTGTTTGAGTCCTCCATTTCTGCAGGCAGTGAGCTAAAGGATACTGCTGAAGTCAACATGGGTTTTTATACACTCAGGACAACACACACACACACACACACACACACACACACACACACACACACACACACACACACACACACACACACACACACACAGATATAAGACTTGTCACATCCTGAGGCTGACGCTCAGTGACACGGTCCATTAATAGGCCAAATTGAATTGGCCCTCTCCCTCTGTGGCAGCTTACAGTGACAGCCATGCATCACGCTCGCACGCCACACCAACTAGCTGCTTAAGAAACCTCTATGCTGCCTCTGCCCGTCATCCACTAAAGTCCACAGGCCCAGAGGAACAGATTTGGATTTTACAAATGTAATGCATTTGTTAGTCTTATATAAGTACTGCAGGCAGGGGGATCTAACCCCAGCCTTATCTGTTCCTGCTGCCACAGAGTTAGAGTTCCTAAGATGGACACTGACTTATACATACATACATTGTAAAGAGGATGATCTCGGTTACACAAAACATGGACGCATTGGCTAGAGAGCCGCTGAGACTGAGCATAATGACTAGAAGTAGGCGGGATTTTTGATCAAGCAGAATCCATAAAATCTCTGTAAAATAAACATAAATTAAATAGAGATGTATGAATCTGGCTTTAAACACAGGCATCTGTGTGGTATGATTTATGCATGCGAGTATGCGAGTTCTGGAATATTTGTGTGTGTGTGTGTGTGTGTGTGTGTGTGTGTGTGTGTGTGTGTGTGTGTGTGTGTGTGTGTGTGTGCGTGTGCGTGCGTGTGCCTGTGCATGTGCGTGTGTGTGTGTGTGTGTGTGACAGTCACAGAGCATTGACAGTTAGATCGGTGACAGAGACCCGTCGTCTTCCCCTGTCACAATCACCTACAGCCCGGCTAGCTCTTTCTCAAACAGCAACAAGAATGACCTTTGGGTGACCCGCATGCATTATGGATTTCCAAACCGATATGTCTTATAGCGTTTCTCTCTCACTGGTCGTCTGCTAGGATCATATTTGCACTTGCCACATTTGCATATTGACACGTCTCATTTTAAACTCTGCAGCTCTGAGTCGTTTATGACCCTGAGTGAGTATTGAATTTATTTTTTCCCAACACGAGGGTGTCACTGATCTTACTGACTTGAGTGCCATGGTCACTAGTCTAAGCCTAGTGCTGAGAAAATGAGAAAGTCAATAAAACTCAATCGAGAGAGAGAGGGAGAGGGAGAGGGAGAGGGAGAGGGAGAGGGAGAGGGAGAGAGAGAGAGAGAGAGAGAGAGAGAGAGAGAGGGAGAGGGAGAGGGAGAGAGAGAGAGAGAGAGAGAGAGGGAGAGAGAGAGGGAGACATCATTTCAGTTGAACTGAGACTGTCGCACAGTGAATCCTGAGGCAGGAAGCACTTAATAGGAGCTTCCCAGTTTATCCGCTTGATTGAATGAGCCGGACGCGCTGTGACTCCGGCTGCATCGTTATTGTTACTGACACACTGCACATGGGCAGGAATTTGTCACGTTTAAAGAGCATGGGGCAGGTTAGAGACCCCAATCAGTCAATGTGTAGGTGAATTATGGAGGAACTTGATTTTCACATTAAGACACTTACATATACACTACAGTGACTTCTGGGGTCGTTTTATTTTTTGAACTTTTATTTTGACATCTTGGACCCCAAAACTCTGACGTCAGAGTAGGGAGTCGCCAGGCATGCCCGTCTGTCCCTCTGTCTGTCATCACTTAGGTCAGGGCTGTCAGTCACACACTATGGATGCTAACGCCGGTTTTCAGGAGGAAGAGGAGGTAGCAAATGTTTATGCACATGCATGTGATGGGCCTCAGGCTAATTTTGACAGTGAAAGAGAGCAGGAACAGCCCACAACGGACCACGGAGAGAGAGTTGTGAAGGAGCTTGAAAGCAGCGGAGGCGGGCCGAGGTGCGGACTGTAATTCGACACACACACAAGCGAGCGGAGGCGGGCCGAGGTGCGGACTGTAATTCGATACACACACACGCACGCACGCACACACACACACACACACACACACACACACACACACACACACACACACACACACACACACACGCGCGCGCGCGCGCAAAAGTGACGTATGTGTCCAGCCATCTGGCCGAGAGCCGAAGTCCCGAACACAGTGAGAAAACCTCCCGAAGCTGCTGCTGCAGCGGGGTGCATATTGTCCGGCCAGCCGACCGAGAGGCATGCGAGCCGGGCACAGTTGGGGTGTGTGAGGTGGCTGGCTGTGGAGGTGGCGGTTTCTCCTCCTCCTTCTTTCTCTTTTCACAGCAGAGCGGACCCCAGGCTGCAGACAGCCCGGAGCAGAGCAGAGCAGAGCAGAGCAGAGCAGAGCAGAGCAGAGCAGAGCAGAGCAGAGCAGCGGTGCTGTGCGGGGAGGAAGGAGCCGCAGCCTCCCCCTCCCTCGAGTGAAGAGACCCAGCAAACATTTTCACGTATAACGACCGTCTGCTGCACGTCAAACCACTACATCTAGTCAGGGTCTAATTATATATTGTGAATGGAAATCTTAGCGACGTAATTCCTCTACTTCCCCACAACGTGTCCAGATTCAACGGAAAGACAAAAGATCAAGATCGCACCTCTTGGGGGATTCGATCCTGCGGCGCCCGCTTCGCAGTCCTGCATCTTATCCATTAGGCCACGGAGTTAGTTACAAATACAACGGATTTGGTCATATATAGAGATACTTAACATTGAGCACTTGTCATTTTGACGGTCTTTATTGGAAGTTGCATTGATAGGCTAGCTGCCTCGCTAATTCTGTTTCATGATTTCAACCAGCGATGAGACAGGTATATTTATATAATTTACGATAATGTAACCAATGTGACTTTAGCAGACAGCATAGCACATCCAAAACCCACAACACTGCGTTTATTACGGCAAGAGAAATGGGACAATAGGATTCAGGAAGTTTGTGATAAATACAAGCCCATAGCAACAGACACTTGCACTTATATGACATAAACGTGTTTTCATATTAAAAAAAGAAAAGGGCGTTCAATAAAAGTCGTCATTGCAGGTGGAGTGCATGTCACACTGTGAGTATCTGATCACACAACAGGTAAATTGTCAATCAAATGTCATTTTATTCAACAAAAACACAAAAGACACCTACATGTGGTGTTTTCAAAGCAATATGAGGTCAATATTTTTTGTTTTGAAGTGACAGTCTAAACGTTACTTTGGAGGAATGTGGAGAGAACGTCAGACTTAGATGGTAGATGCCAAACCACAATTCTATCGTCTGGTGATGTCGCGGTCAAGACGATGTTTGCTGGGGAGCGTATCACACAGCGTAGACACACACACACACACACACACACACACACACACACACACACACACACACACACACACACACACACACAGCGAGAGAGAGAGAGAGAGAGAGAGAGAGAGAGAGAGAGAGAGAGAGAGAGAGAGAGAGAGAGAGAGAGAGAGATAGAGCTTGTCACAGCGCAGACAAGCACAGTGGGAGGGGAGAGGGAGACACGCACGCGGAAGCCACTCCCCACTGTGACGTAGCAGGCTTTTTCTTGTCAGATTAAAAGTCTATTATTTCCTTCTGAAAAAGGAAGGTGTTTTTCTCCATATTTTTTTTCAAACTTTTTTTTTTTTTTTTTAATGATGCATTAACTTTTCAAATATACATAGGGACAAGGTTAAGTATACATTTAGCAAAGGAATTACCCTGCTCCATGCTCTTTAAGTGAGAAGGCTTTTAGCCCGCCTTTGTTTGACTGTGATGGCGAGGAGCAGGCGCACTGTGGACGATCCCCTCGGATCTCCTCAACGAAGTTGTCTTAAAGGAACGGTTCACCCAAAAATGACATTTCTGTCATCATCTAACCCTCATGACAGGTGACACACAGGTCAAGTTTGTCCATATAGCACACAACTCGAGAGAAAACCACTCACTCACCACTGACTTCGGTTCAGTTCAGTACTGTACTGAATTAAATGGTGACTTTTCTCTCGAAGGAACTGTCCACTAAGATGAGGATTATGTTTTCTCCATCTCTGCTGACAGGATGAGTTATAAGGGAGGAGGAAGACAACCTGGCATTTCCATGGCTTCATGATGCCAAAGCACAACCCTGACCCAATGCAATTAAGATTGTATTAGATTAGGATTATAATCGGTCTATGTAAGAAACAAAAGATCTAATTAAATCTTTATGCAGATGCATTTTTTCCTTATGGAGTTAATTAAAGTGAATGATCATGCTGTCCTCCAAGGTGATTTCATCTGGAAGTGTGGCGAGATAAGGTCATGTAAGGGGCTACGGTATGTATCAGTTTGTACTGTACTGTAGGTGCTGTGATCGTGATGTTCATCACATTGGGAAGCAGTTAACTCCTGGACAACTATATAGGGTTTTGAGAGAACTTGATGTGTAGCCACAGAGGGCTTCCATAACTACGCCTGCCATCAAAGCCATGTGACATTACACAGCAGGAAATAGGGAAAGAAGAGGAGAGAGTGAAGATTGGTTGCAAAAGAGGGATTGGCAGAGAGAGAGAGAGAGAGAGAGAGAGAGATGCTCATTATAACCAATCATAGGAATGGGAGGTGCATGAAGAGGATTAAAGGAGGGGGGCAGACTTTACTGTATTAATTAATTTCTACAAGAAATTAATAACAGTGATTAAGGAGCAAGAATGCATCTGAAACTTTATTAAGTGCTCCTGAAAATGGGAGAAACCCCCTATTCTATTGCATCAGTGTAATTCTCTTCTCACATTAGCATGAGTTGTGAACAAGGATTTTAAACGTCCCATTCTCTGCCGTTTTTAGCTGTTTTTAAAAACATGCCTCATGGGTCTTTGAAACAAGGTTATGAATTCTGTTGAAAAAGAAAAAGAAATCCAGCCTCTGTGGGACTCCACTATCCACTCTGTCTCTCCTCTTATTAACTACTCATGGAATACCCATAGCTGGCAATTTAGTCAGGCCTTGCTCAGAGTTGGCATGCAGCCTCTCCTCTCTCCCCAGAGGCTTTTCATAGTCCACTTCACTGGCTGATTCAAACTCCACTCTGGAGCTCTCCATGGTGCTAAACCTGTGCTGAGCCGTTTTGGCCACTAATTAGCAATTTCTGCCCGTTTAGTCGGCCCTAATGTTTACCTCATTCAAAAATACGGCACCATGAGGTCACCCGCAGGGGTGCTCTTAACACCCTGATTCAGCCCGATCGCACATGAAGTGGCATAGCTGTGGCCGAAGACAATTTCTGCTCTCTCACACACAGACAGAGACACTTTGCATTCTTATCATAAGATGCACTGTTTTGAGCAGGCGGAACCGGAACATGTAAACCGGATGCGTGTGCCACATTTTTATCATTCCCCGTGTAGGAACGACAACGACTAGGAACTAGGAACTAGGAACTAGTCGCCACGAACAGGCGACGATGCCATATTGCATCAACATTTTGTTTGATGTACTATGTAACTTTTTAACGTTAGTCACCTCATGACAGCAATCCAACTCTCTGAGCTAATGGGTCATAGTGATTAAGACTAGAAGATTAAAGTATAGTCTTTATGCATCTTAAAATGTTTTGAAGGGACCTTTTAAGTTGAATAGTATTTGAATTATATTAATATGACGTGAGTTTCTATTCGCCTTGCACAGAAAACCTTTTTCTTTATACTTGAGTACATTTCAGAGCCTGTACTTTTTTCCTTTTACGTGAGTACGGTAATTAAGTTGAATCAGTACTTCTGCTTTACCAGTCTTTTTTACACAAATAACTGTACTTCTACTTAATCAGAGCAACAATGTGATTAAATTTGGAATGACAAGAAAAAATTACACGTCTGTGCAATAGGCTTAGTAGGCCTAAATAACTAAGATATAGGGTTTGCAATTGTAACGTTCCATAATGAAGTATCTCATGCTTGTTGATTTAATAATTGTTTTGCACCTGCTGTCAATCAATCAATTCCCTACCCTGACAGCAAACATGTAGCATATTAGGGATATTGTGAGTTACCCTGTCACACAAGCAGGTGGGGTCAAACCTTCATTTCTTCACTAACCCATATGTCACCTTTCAGTGTGACAAAATGTAATTTCCTGGACAGTCAGCCATCCTATCCCATCCCGTCCCGTCCCATGCGTGTGTCATAGACTGTTATGAGCAAAGTCACTGTCACCTCTCCTCCCTGTCCTTCCATTCACAGTGTCTCCTTATAAATCATGACCATCAGGTCAAGCCAATGACATGCAGGAAGATATCGGCACTCTAAATGATTAAAGAATTGGATCCCCAGAGTTCATCATTTAAGCTCCTCTCTTATGTCCCACCTCGATGACACATATACATACAAACAGGCAGGTGGAGATGATCTTCTGTTGAGTCCACCATCCAAACCCCCCTGCCCCCCCCCGCCCCCCCGCACTGTTGTTTCTGCATCCCAGTTTACAGTAAGTGGATTGGATGGGGCGACTTGACAAATCGTTTCACAGATTTCTATTGGCTTTCCAATCAATTAGTGAGATACTCAACAACAAAATGTGTCAATAAGATCGTATCACTGCTGTTGGGTGACATCTCCACAATGTCAACTTTTCAAGAACTAAGAAAAATTGCCTTATTCTTTGCTTGATATCATAGACTGTATATAACTTGATATCATATTATTCTACCATGTGATCTTTCAATTTAAAGTTAAAACATGAAAATCCCCAAAACTGGAGGTACGAGGTTTTCAGCCAACAGCTGTGATACTGATATCATTAGCACTTTGACCCTGATTCACCTCATCATCACGCACGTTTGAATGAACAGCTCAGACTTCAGAGGTATAGAAGGAATTATAGCTCTGCTGATTAATGTAGACATTCTCACAACATGAGTGGGCTGCATTCAATGACGACTTGACGGCTTGACAAGGCGCAATCAATTTCCAAACATCTTTATCATTGCCACACAGACTCACTGTATTTCATCGAAAGTGCTTATCATCATTAACAATGAACAACATGTATCTGAATAGCTTATTCGAGTGCAGTGTGGGATTCACCGGTTGTTGTCTTGTTGTACTGTACTGTATGTTGCTATATGAGTGTGGTCTTGTGGGAGGGTTTTCCCCCTGACCCCCTGCTGGAAGGCGAGTGCTTGTTCCATTTGTCTTTTCCACTGAGGGATGACTCACACAGTTTACGCACATGAACACACACACACACACACACACACACACACACACACACACACACACACACACACACACACACACAGACACACTCACTCACACACACACACACACACACACACACACACACACACACACACACACTCACTCACTCACTCACACGCACGCGCCGAGAACTTATATAACATCTTTGACCAGCTTCATCAGTCCAACAACTATGGAACCGCAGCGTCACTATTAATTTGTGATTCCAATATTTACGATGCATATTAGTCATGCACTTATGATAACTTATTTTTATTTTATATTTACCCAATGAGATGTCAGAGGGATGATTATATAATTGATTTTATTTACAATTGAACAATTCAATTCAACCATATCGCACAGGCCTAGTTGCTTGCTTGTGAAATTTGGAGTGCTTTTACCTGATAAAACAGGGGGTGAAAAGCTCTCCAGCAGTCATGGTTTGAGCCTATTGTTCTAATACAGGACTGAGTCACATGGTCATTGGTTCCTCCCTCGCGGCTTCATTGTGTATGTGGTGGAAGGGAGTGTGTATTTACAGTGAGGTGGTGATGCGTGAAGCCACAAAGAAGGCCCAATCCTGCTCTTACATTCAAAAAGGAAGAAGCCCCAAGCCGTTTGTGTTCAGCGAATGGGGGAAAAGCTAGTTTCGTCTTCGATGGACATAGCATCATGCAACACCGACTGCATGGGAGATGCTATCTTGTTCCAGCTGCCAGTATTTTGGTAGAGAATCCAGGCATGAAATGTGTTATCGACAGACGTAATGAGCTGAGAGATGTGCACATTCAAGCAGCTTACGATGTAGATAAACATACGCCAGCTCGTATGTGATGGTGTGAATCACTTCAATTCAATTTGACCCTCCAATGAGCAAAGACGACGTGCGGCGGCTAGCCACCATTTGAATTCCCCCAGCCTCACACTTAGATATTTATTTATGTATGTATTTATTTACACACACACACACACACACACACACACACACACACACACACACACACACACACGCACACACGCGCACACACACACACACACACACACACACAGCAAAACAACAACAGAATGAAAGATACAAGTATATGTACATACAGTGTAAGGGACAAGAAACCCTAGACGGCTGATGTGAGGTCTCTTACCTCCAAAATGAAACTAAAGTTAGCAACAGTTACAGCTGTGATATATATATATATGTTATATATATGTTAAAGCTAAAGAAAAGTAAGACGAATAATTCTGGTGAGAGAAGCAGCTACAGATGAATGCGGTCCAGCCTGGGGGGTGGTAGGTTCAGTGACTGTGGTTAGGATGTGTAGATTATAATATATAGCAGCATCTTCCTTCTAGACACAGTCGAGCATGAATCCTCATGGGCTTGCTTTATAGAGCTGTCACGTTTCCTCAACAACTTCATCTAATCACAACTCCCGCCCACAGCCATACAATATAAATGGGTCACA
>NC_139632.1:17547481-17549981 GCF_964638095.1 Poromitra crassiceps
TACTTGCTTAAATTTAATCTGATTTGTTTCTAATCTCACAGGATTACAGGTCATCAAAACTCTGTCCAATAAGCCAGCTGCTAATGAGTCCATGTGACTTTTGTTTTCAAGCCCTGGGTCATGTTTGTCCAAGCAAATACAAAAAGTGTAAGAAAGTAAAGTGTAGGTGTGATCGCACCCAGCCATCCAGACTTAATGTGTGAAGCTTCTCGCTGTCATAATTAGCATGACTGTTGAAAACAATAGCTGCAGGTATCATGTCGCCATATAGGCATATGTGTCACTCATAAGATGAAATGAAGCATGTGGGAAATATATTCAATCATTAAGAGGTCTCTGTCAAAATGCTATATGTATTCTGACAGCTGTGATGTATGTATGATGATAGAGGAGACACATGTGGGGCGGAACAACAAAGGAGGGGAGGTGAATATTTATTCATGGCTGTAAATCATTCATTACGTGTCTCTTTCAGCACATTTGTGGCGTTGCAATTGAATGTTTCCTGTGGATATTTGTCTTTTCGGAAAGTATTTACTCTACGTGACACTTTGATTACCTTTGGGGAAACTGCTGATGAAGTTCACTGGGTTTGCTGTCCCCATCTCCCTGGATTCATTCACTGATTTGTTAAAGTGATTTAGCTCTGTCTGAACACCCTTGGTCTAAATATATAGATACACACAAGCACACACACACACACACACACACACACACACACACACACACACACACACACGTGCATGCACGCACGCACGCACGCACGCACGCACGCACGCTCACACACACACACACACACACACACACACACACACACACACACACACACACACACACACACACACACACACACTTGGTTAGCTTGTGAGCAGAAACATGTTATTTTCTTCACAATGCAAACAACTCACTTTCCCCTCCCGTCATGCGTCCCTCTGCTGCCTCCAAGGTCAGCGGTGATGATGTCACATCCCCCCGTCACATGACCACACGTCACATGTTTACAACAGCCCTGCATCCGCCACCTGCCAGCTGTTGCCATGGCAGCCAGCTTGCACACATGAGCAGCAGTCAGTCAGTCAGCTGAGCTCACTCATTTGGAGGGAGACTGCTTCAATACGTACCCACCAGCCAAATATCCCCACTGGGTTTTATGGGCACATACTGATGATTAAACATGCACAATGTTTGTTTAGCTTTTGTTGACAGTGTTTGATGGGAAATGCATTGGCACCAAAAATGCAAAGAGTTTTCAGAGGCCAGGCTAAGAAAATAAAATCTAAAAGGATTTTATGTTCTTGGGATTCAAAGAATACTAATGATGAAACAAGCTCTCTTCCTTTTAGCTGTTTATTTAATTTTTTTTTAGAATAAATGAGCATCTTTCTAAGGCCCTATTTTTTTAATCAAGTTTTTTCATATTCTCCCCTAATTTTCTTCCCCAATTACTTGGCCAATTCCCCCTGCTGTCGTTGCCCCTCCCCCTCTGCCGATCTGGAGAGAGTTGTAGACTAGCACATGCTTCCTCCGACACGTGCAGTCGCCAGCCGCTTCTTGTCCCCCTGACAGCGAAGAGTGGGAGGATGGATCACGCTATTCCCCCCAGTTCCCCTCGCTCCCGAACAGACGCCTTGACTGACCAGAGGAGGCACTAGTGCAGCGACCAGCAGGACACATACCCTTAATCCGGCTTCCCACCCGCAGACACGGCCAATTGTGCCTGTATGGACGCCCGACCAAGCCGGGGGTAACACAAGGGGCTCGAACCTGCGACCCTCGTGTTGGTAGGCAGGGAATGTACCGCTGCACTACCCGGACGCCCAATTTTAAATTTAATAGAGATATGTGTTGTTTTTAACCCTCATACCATTAAGAGCTTTTACACCACACTCTGAAACGGGCTGGCTTTTTGTTAAGCCTTTATGACCACGAGTGCTAATCTAGGCTCAGTCTGATGGACCGCAATTACTGAAAGGGTTGATGGGACCAGGCATCCTAGATCGGCCATTAATCGATTTTGATAAACACAGACTCTGACCTGTGACACACTCCCACACATGACTCTGACCTGTGATCCACCACTCCCTCCCACACAGAGGGGCTGATCCCTCAGCCATTGTCTTCCTTCATGACCATAATGTGTAAAATGGTGTCCTCTTAGCTGTTAAAAGAGAGGCTTTAGGCTTTCTCTGTGGATTTAGTGGACTTGACAGTTTCACACCAGGCTGCAGCCTCTCATCTCTCCACTCGCGCTGTAGCAGTTATGCATGGATTATAGTACATCATATTGTAACATTATACTGAATCATGTGTTTGTGTGGAATTGCTTGGGTATTGTTTTGAAAGCCGAGGAGTGAGCGATGCGATGCATGTCTGTGTCTGCGGCTGCTTGCGTGAGCTCCGTGAAGGAGGCAGCTTCAGGTACAAGTGGTTTCTCCTGGAGTACCAATGAATGCCAAGTTGCAAGCGCATGCGAATAACACGCACACACACACACACACAC
>NC_139632.1:17552481-17654981 GCF_964638095.1 Poromitra crassiceps
TTTGTTTTGCTCCGCGCCTCGCTCTGCTTTGCTCCGCGCCAGTCACAACTTCATGCCTGGTTGCTTGCGGCTCGCGTCAAAAATAAACTCTCAAAACTCTCGCTGCAGGATACGAGACGGATGTGATGTGCCACGGCCGGTGTGATCCGTCTGAACTGTTAACAAGGACGGCGAAATGAAACTGCCGTTTCGCATACAGTATGTCCCCGCCGTTAGGGTTCTGATCCGACTCACAACATTTTCATCTCATAGCAGACTGGAGTATTGGCCAAAGGTCTAGTTCTAAGATAAGATTCAATCGTTTATTGCCATATCAATTAAAATTTATTGGAATTTGTCTTGGCATATGCTCAAACAGACAAAACAAGGAAGTCACTGATTTTTTTGTTTTCTTTTTTGTTCTTGTTCTTTTGCTTATTTTGTTTTGGTATGTTGCTTGTATGTTATCCACTTACTCACGTTGCTGTCAATCATAAGGTCAGATATTTGGAAAATGGAGTCATTAAAGACCCCTTATATAACATGGACTATAAATTGAATGGTAAATTACCTTATATGTTAACCCCCTCCAATAAATGAAAACTTTAAAGATAATCTCATATAATGTGAACGGTATCAACAACCCAATTAAGCGTAAGAAGCTGTTACAACAACTAAAAAAGGAAGCAGGAGAAATAATCTTCCTACAGGAAACACACTTAGTGAAAATAGAACATGAAAAACTAAAGAAATTTACAAACGCTCAGGTTTATCATTCATCATATAAGTCTTCAAGAAGGGGTGTTGCTATTTTAATAATGCCCCAAATAGCTTTTACTTTGGACAAGTTGATTGCAGATAAGGAAGGAAGATATGTAATGATAGTCGGAAAGATTGATGAGGTAATGGTTTCATTTATGAATGTTTACAATCCCCCTGAAGAAGGCCCGGACTTAATCAAAAAGGTTGTAGAAATAATAGTTTTAGAAAGTAGAGGAATGACAATCACTGCAGGTGATCTAAATTTAATTATGGACCCAAGTATGGATACACAAAGTGGTAGACAGCATAGCTCAGACCAAGCTGCTAAAATAATGAGAGGAGCAGTCAAGGAATTAGGGTTGATAGACGTGTGGAGGACTCTTCACCCGAAAGAAAGAGATTACACTTTCTTCTCAAAAGTATATGGTAAATACTCAAGATTAGATTATTTTTTTCTGTTTAAGAACCACCTGTCAAGTGTAATAGAATGCAACATAAATTTAATTACACTTTCAGACCACGCTTTGACAACTATGAAACTGAATCTTGACTTGAAAAGGGGCCGGACAGTGTGGAGGCTAAATAACTCCCTGATACAAATGGTAGACTTTAAGATTAAAATAAGATCAATTATAAAAAATTACTTAGAAATTAACGATACAGAAGAAGTCTCCCCTGTAATATTGTGGGAGGGAGCAAAAGTAGTATTGAGAGGGGAAATTATTTCATTTGCATCATACAAGAAGAAACAGAGGGAAAAAAGAGTAAAGGAAATAGAACAATCAATAAAGATTTTGGAATTGAAACATAAGGCTAAAGGAAATAGTTCTGACTTGTGCTCTCTGAATGAACTAAGGAAAGAATATGACCGATTACTAACAGATAAGGTAGAGAAATCATTGATATTTACTAAACAACAATACTTTGATAGCGGAGCAAAAGCAATGAAAATCTTGGCTTATAAATTAAAAAAACAACAGATAAAATCAAACATTGCTTTTATCAAAGATCAAACCAGGAATACAATTGTTAAAGGCAAACAAGAAATAGCTCAAGAGTTTGCAAAATACTACAAACAACTGTATAGTCCTGATGACAATCTGCTCCCTCGAAATAGAATCAGGGAATATCTATCTGGGATAGAATTGCCGCAGTTAACTGAAAGACAAAATAATGACCTGACGCTACCAATTACAATGGATGAGATTAAAATAGTTATAAATAAGTTAAAAAAGGGTAAATGCCCAGGGAGCGACGGGTACACAGGGGAATTTTATAGGGAATTTGTCATAGAATTACTGCCAATTTTAGAAAAAACTTTTAACTGGGCGTTGGACCACGGTCAGTGGCCAAATACATGGTGTAACTCCATAATTACAGTTATACACAAAGATAATAAGGACCCTACGGACTGTGGATCATATAGACCAATAACTCTTTTGAATGTAGACCAAAAACTATTAAGTAGCATCATAGCAAATAGACTGTCAAAGATTATTCCGCATATTATAAACCCAGACCAAACAGGCTTTATCCCAGATAGATATCTTTGTGATAATGTTAGACGGACTTTGAATATAATAGATTACTCACAGAAAAAGAATATTCAAACACTGATTCTTACCTTAGACGCTGAGAAAGCCTTCGATAGGGTGTCATGGACATTTATTTTAGAAACATGTATTAAGTTTGGCTTCCATGACACTTTTATCAAATGGCTTCAAGCAATGTATAAAACATCAAGAGCACAGGTCAGAACAAATGGAACCCTCTCAGACAGCTTTGAGCTAAAACGGGGGACAAAACAAGGGGATCCATTGTCTTCTTTAATTTTTGCAATTTGTATCGAACCTCTGGCAGAATACATCAGGATGTTTGATGAAATCGAAGGGGTGAAAATAGCAGAGGACCAGCACAAATTGGCGTTATACGCAGACGATGTGGTCCTGTATCTCACAAACTTAGAGAAATCACTACCAGCACTCATGCAAACTATTAATGATTATGGTCTAGCCTCTGGCTATAAGTTAAACATGCAGAAATGTGAAGCAATGGTTGTAGGAGCCCCTGTCAGCAGAGAACTGAAAGAAAAATATCTATGGCAATGGGACAAGGACAAAGTGAAATATTTGGGTATTGTTATACCAAAGAATATTAAGTTAATTTATGAATCGAATTACAACTGTCTTGAAGTACAAATTAGACAAGACCTAAACCGGTGGAGAACTGCTATTCTATCGTTGGGTGGAAAAATAGATGCAATCAGAATGAATGTACTCCCCAGGTTTCTGTTTTTATTTCAGACATTACCTGTGTGTATAAGTGCAAATGTCTTTAAAACATGGGATAGAATGTTAAGTAAATTTGTGTGGGATGATAAAAAACCGAGAGTTAAAATGAAGACACTTAAAATGGCTAAAGAGAAGGGAGGACTTGCTCTTCCCAATCTAAAACACTACTACTATGCAGCTCAAATGCAGTCAACACGCACTTGGTTAAACGACAATTCTGAAGCAAGGTGGAGGTTGATTGAGAAGCATATGTGTCATGTTTCAATAAAAAACATACTTTTTTGTACAGAGAACCCACGAAAGACAAAAGTAACAGACAGTTCAATGATCAGAAATACTTTGGAGACTTGGAGTCGAATTAAGAGAAATTTTGAAATAAAGGATGATCTTATTGCACTGAGAGAGATACAGGAGGACCCCGATTTCACTCCCAATACTCACGGTATAACTTTTAATATATGGGCACAGAAAGGACTGACTATAGTTGGACAATGTTTAAATGAGAATGGAATCATGTCATTTGAATCCTTAAAGCAACTTTATGATTTACCACACTCCCACCTCTTCCGATATTTACAAATAAGAAGTTACATTCAGAAAAGTAAAATAAGAGGGAAGACTAGAAATACGCTTCATCCACTGGTTAAATTTTTGGTAAATAATTATGGCAAGGTCAGAATACCACACCAAATCTCAGCAGTTTATGCTATTTTAGAAAATAGCCATAAGCAACAAGACACAAAGGCAAAACTAAAATGGGAAGAAGAACTTAATACAAACATATCGGAGGTCATTTGGAAGGAAATGAACCCGGAATGTACACACGACGACAGCCTCTCCTTATTGGAGAGAGTATGCATGGAAAATACAATCACGGTACTTTATAACACCAGTACAACAAGCTAAATATAATGGTAACACTTTGCCAAACTGCTGGAGGGAGTGTGGTGAACCTTATGCCAACTTTGGCCACATCTTTTGGTTTTGCCCAGTATTACAACCGTTTTGGAACAATATACAGAAGGAAATTAACACCATCTTAAGGACTGCCATCCATCTGAATGTAAACTCTGTGTTGTTGGGCAGAACGGTGGAAGAAATAAAAAATAAAAATGACAAATACCTAGTGAGGATACTGCGTATAACAGCTCTGAAGCAAATAACAAGAAATTGGCTTCAAAAAATAAGCCCTTCCGTAAACAAATGGAGAGAAACGGTTCAACAAATTTACCAGATGGAGTATCTAACTTATAAGATTCGGGGGAATCTGATACTATTTGAAGATAGATGGTCTAACTGGTCAAATTACTACCAGGCGGTTAAGTAATCTCTCTCAGTGTAACTAGACAAAATACCAATAATGACCTGAAATGTGTGAATTGATGTTTCATATACCAATGTCGACAGTCACATAGGGGAGCACTATTTATTTTTTTGTATTTTATTTTATTTTACTTGTATTTGTATCTTTATTTTTATTTTATTTATTTTTGTCTTCTTTTTTCTTTTCTTTTCTTTCTTTTTTCTTTTTTATGTCTACAGGCACTTTGCATTTGTACTTGTATCTGTAGGTTACGTGGAGCATCACAGGGTGAAGCATACACCCATGTTATGTATGGAATGTATGTTATGTATGTATGTTTATAAGCATTTCTTTGTCTTTATTATATTTACAAAAAAAGAAAAAAAAAATTGCCATCATTACAAAATAATATGAGCAAGATGTAACGTATATAAATACAAGATGACAATAAAAAGTATAAAAAAAAAAAAAAAAAAAACAGACAAAACAATCACAGTGACAAACTATGAAAGACAGACAATACAACTACACATCTGTTGCTATAAAAAGTAGAGGAACATGCAATCAAGAATCAGGCTGGTTATGTCGGATTAGTAGAAGTTCATGCCTCTCATACTTTAGCAGGCAGAAAGAGTTGTCTACTAGACACAACAAAACAATACAAACACAAGCACAGAGCAACACCGTGTCGCCATAGGACGGCGCCATCTTGGCCATCTTTTTATCCATCTAGTTGGGTCTGTATTTTTTCCTGGGTTGAATAATTGAGTGGGAATGAACTAGGGGAATGTAGGGGAACCGACCACTCACTTTCTTTCTCCATGTCATCTGCAGGCAAGAAGAACTCACTCCTGATGCACAAAGTTCAGCACGATCTCAACTCGGGTGTTTTCAACAACCGGGAGAATGAGATGATCCAGGAGATAGTTAAATACGATCGGGAGATGGTTCAACAGGTGGACGTACCCCGACCGCGGGCCATGTCCTTGACGCCTTCTCTGCATGGGGGCATCTTCGCTCCTCCAGGCTCTTCCCAGGGCCAGAGTTCAGCCATCGCCACCCTCCAGCAGGCCGTAGCCATGAGCTTTTGTCCTCCCATGACGGCCAACCTGGTGGGCACGGGGACCCTGCAGTCGCCCAGGATGGTGAGGAGATTCCAGGTGAGGCCAAGTGTATCCAGCCCCGTCCCCGGCTCTCCGCTGCAGTCCCAGCAGTCCATGCAGCCCCAACTCCACGCTTCTGGTGCCTTTGCTCCGGTCCTGTCCAGCCCCCCGGCCCAGAGCCCGTTGGCAGTTGGAGGACGATCATTCCAGTATGGATCCCTGGGGGGGCCCTCCTCCGGCTCCCAGCTCTCTCTAGTCCAGCAGCACGTAGCCAGCCCTGCACACCGACCCACCTCGCACATAAGCACCCATTCTTTGCAAATAGGAAGTCTGAGCCAGGACGCCAGAGCACTGTCTGCCTCTCAACCGTCGCTGCCCCACGACGGTGCGCATCCGGTAGCCCCCAGCCCGCCCCAGTCCACCCGAGTCTCCTCCACTTCCATCGGACCTCCTCAGACCCCGTCGGGCCCCACAGGCCTCCGGGGCGCTATACCACACAGGGTGGTGTTGCCCCACCAGATGTCTGTGGGGGCTTTCCCTCCAGCCGTCCTACCCAGTTCTGTGCAGGGGTTCGGGGCAGGTGCGGGGCTGGCTGTGGGGGGGACAGGACTGGCGGACTCGGGACGACCCAAGAAGGACTCCATAGGAAGCCTTCCTGACACAGACCACATCAAAGTCAGATCCAGGCTACCCTCAAACTTGTGATCTTAATGATTCTCTTCTGGAGTCAGTGAAGAGGGTGGGTCTGTTTGACTGCAGGGACATGAGGCGGGAATTCTCTCTTCCCTCCTAGAGCACCTATAGTAGACTTCCCTCTACCCACTCCAGTCTGACTAGCCGAATGTATGAATGCTGTGTGCGTGGTAGCAGGGACAATCGGTCTGAGAGACTCTGCTCTGACTAACTGACATGAGAAAGTCTGTATGATGACTCGTCAATCTGAGCACTGGGATGTTTCTACTCACAGAACAGTAGAGGTAAAGTAGCATCTGCCCACCTCTGCGTCCTCCTTATTTGCTGTATGTCACTGTCAGCATAGTCAACAGCATAATGCATATCTGTTTCACTTCTTTCTCATTCACCTGCTTATTAGTCCAAACACTGCAAAACTGCTGTAGGATGGGACTGAAAGAAAATCAGGGACTTGCTTCAGATGACAGTGTCAAGTCGGCACTTTACTGACATATAATATCTACCACTTTTTGTCAATAGTCTGGCGGAAAAATAAGATGATCTCTTTACACCGTAATAATAGTAATTCTGTTTCTTGGCCTATTGTTTCAGACTGCTTGCCTATCTTCAAATCAATGCATAAAAAGTCTACAAGGGAAATGGTGTGTTTTTTTCTCTTTGTTTCCGAACTATCCCTTAATAAAATACTTCCAGACCACTGTTGTCTGTACACAAATTTGGAAAATATCCAATGAGATAAATAATAATCTATAAGGGACAACAGCACTCTGCTTTGACTACCTTCATCCCAACATTTCAAGCCATACCCCCCCCCCAACACCACCACCACTACTGATATGAATGAGTATATTTATAATTTAATAAACTGGCATTTTCAGGATCTAGCTGGCCTCATTTGCAAGCGTTCCCTTCCTCTGATAGTCTTTGCAGATAAAAACGCTGTAAGCCCTTAGTATCTTCAGATCACAGACATAGATTATCCTTGATACTGCGGCTATGGGGCAAATTGTTTTGTTCCAGCCAAGTCAACTCATCCCTTCCTACATTTGTTTAAGAGCCATGAATAAACATGATCTGACAAGAAATATACCTGACTACATAATGCTAATAGCATTTAATAGTATCTAAGATTTGATGTGATTTCTGAATCTAACTTTATTGATGGGTTTATTAACTTAATCAAATCCAAAACTGCATGTTGTCAGTCATGAAAGCTTTGGGAAATGTAAGTTAGGACTGAAATTAGCAGTTTGCAGAATCAGATAAATCCAGTGTTTTTACTTTTATTGACTGATATCCTACACTTTGTGAAATAATTCATTTGTACAGTAGCGTATAGGATCATATCAATTTGTATTTGTATCAATTTGATTTCACTGCCAATTAATTAGGAGGAATTTTATATGAGTCAAAATGGAAGACCATCCAAATCATGTAATCAAAATGTAAATCCATTCTTTTTTCATCCTGAAATCTCAGCAATACAATTTAGGCACTTATATCGAAGTTGATTCACGGTGCAGATAATATTTCTGCAATGCTCACATCCACTGTAAGCATTCTGGTTTTGATCAACAGCCAAGGATGCTGCAGATATTTTGGAGGCTGTTTTTTTTTTTTTTTCTTTGTGGAATCTCTTCTCTCCTGTGACCTGGCATCCTATTCACCCCATCTCACTAACACCTAAACCATTACTGGGTAATGAGAGTGCAGATTGGATTCCCTCGAGTCTGTTTGGGACAGTTATTATTCTCTCTCTATTGGATTTCATTATACTGTGCAAATAAGGAGTTCCTCTCCTAACATCATTCTGCATTGCTATTTAGTTAGTTTCATTTTAGTTTCAGTGATATATCCACCTTGAGAGTTGTGAATGGGACGGAGTTGAAGGTTTTGCAGTATTTTTTTCCACTGTGTTATTGAGGTCTCCTGTGTTTTTGTTTTATGCCCGGTTTGCAAACCTATTTGGAAACTCTGAAGTAATTCAGACCCGGGCTGGTGAAGATTATACAGTGCTCAAACACAGTGTAACATTGTGGTGCCTGTCATGAAGGCAGGGGAGTGGGACTGGAAATGCATGTAGCTATATGAAATGAGTTTCTTCGACAGTTCTGCTTCGTTGGAACGCACACAGTAGAGAGCAGCAGGAGAAAGGAGACAGAAAAGAAGACAGGGGATGGATTTCAAAAGAGGGTCAAGAGCTGATCTCATACTTGTCACATCACAAGCAGATATTATTAGCCCCAGCCTGATGATGCCCAAAGCAATGCCAACATTTTTAATAAAGACTTTGAAAAATGAATTCACTCCCAAGGCCTGGAATGCTGTATGCAAATGCTTCAGATGTTTAGAGATGAATGAAATGCCACATGGCACACGGAGCCTTCAGTAAATACAGACAAATCACAAAGCTGCCTCTTTATTCAGTAGCATCCAAATAGTCCAACTTAAAACCCTGAAACTGAGGCGTGTCTCCAATTCTCCTGGCACGCTGCTTGAGACTTATTTATAAATAGTATCTCTTTTCAACACACTGTAGGCTGACTGAAATTATAACGAGTAAGTAGGCTTCAAAAAGCAATAACCAGTTGAATAAGTGAGAGAAGAGATGGTTCTGCTGTACCCCCTCAAGTTTGGACATTGGTGCAATATTCTTAGATTGACTGAATACTAGTTTTGTACGGAGCCCTTAAGGGGACATGTGCCAAAAAAAAATCAAGTTTCTGGTGGGCATGGAAAACTATTTGGTGCGCACAATAAATTATCCGGGCATAAGACAGTTTCTCGTGCCTGCGGGATAGTCTCTGGTGCGCACCTTTTGCCTGTGTCCCTTAGGGGCTCCGTAGTTGCTGTGAGAAGGTCTGCAGTTATTTTAGTTTTTTTAGTTTTTGACGCCTCAGTCCATTTACAGATCTTCCGGAAATCCCCCCACCCCCACGCCGTTACCTCTGGTGTCCAATTCGCCAATTCGCCAAGACAAAAATGCACTTTCCCCACTTTTTACAACACTTTACAACACTATGTGTTGTGTAAATGTTTCAACAATTCAGCTGTTCATCTTTTCAATACACCCTTTAGGCTTTGGGAAGGATAGCGTCTGTGATATCACACACACACACGCACGCACGCACGCACGCAGCAGCAGCAACATCTGTGTTTGTCAAATGGTGCATTTTCTAAATGCTTTTTGTAAAGGCTTTACTATCTTCTCTTTCCTGTCGGGTTATTGTTGCTAGTAAAACTGTCAGCGGTCCCAGGCGTTACTGAAGACTTTAATAATGGCAATTTAAAAATTATTTTCACAGCTTCTCCAATATTGTTTCCAGAGTAGTTAATCTCAAATAAATCATCAGATATTTCTTGGCGGTTCATCGATGGCGACATGTTGAGCGTGTCAAATGTTTACCAACAAGGGCTGTTCATTTGAGTTGAGTGTGCTGTGACAGTATTGTCACACAGGCACAGTTATGCTAATGAGCTCATCATTCCTTTCTCAGTCTACAACCCAATTGCCAGTATAAAATGTCTGTGTTTTATACGTTTCTGGAATCCACGGAAATGTAAAATATGAACATTTCAGTCCTCCAGCACAGACAGCGGCTCTTCCTGGTTTGGCGCGGCACATAATCACCTCCCTTCCCCCTGCATCGGAGGAGCTACTTCCTGGTTACCAACGGCAACCTGGCCCGTGATCAATGACTCAGCCGAGTAGCGAGTTGCAGGAGCCCCGGCTACCGCGACGGCTATCTCATGGGAGCCACGCTCAAATCACTGGTTAAGTAAAACACCTTGGTTGGGTTTAGGTAACAAAAGCAACTTGGTTAGAGTTAGGCAAGTAAAACAACGGTTGGGTTTAGGCAACAAAAGCAACTTGGTTGGGGTTAGGCCAGTGGTTCCCATCCTTGGGCTCACGACCCTGAGTGGAGTCGCCTGGAATTAAAATTGGGTCGCCTGAAAAATTATTATAATTATTATAATTTTATTTTGTATACACTACACACAATTTAAAAGTACCAAAGAGGATAATGGCCATTTATTCTGAGGAAAAAAAGTCTGAATTCTGAGATTAAAGTCCGAATTCTGAGTTTACTGTCAGAATTTTGAGGAAAAAAGTCTGAATTCGAAGATTAAAGTCTGAATTCTCAGATTAAAGTCAGAATTCTAAATAAAAGTCAGCATACTGTTACATGTCACTGATGATACTGTATTACCGATGTTGGAATTTGAATATCTGGGGTCCCTAAATGTTTGTGACATCAAAGTGGGGTCACAAGCCAAAGAAGGTTGGGTTGGTTATATGGTTGGGTCGGGATAGGAACCACCTCTCTCATGTTGAGAAAGTTGCAAGTCGGGAACGCTATAGGTCCGTCAACTTTGACCTACTTAAACCTCAGACTGTCATTATGACGTATATGATGTTAATTATTCATGTATCTATATGTGATATGCAATGTATTTTGGTTCAGAAATGTTCATTACATTTCGGTGGATTCCAGAAACGTACTGTATGCAGACATTCATTTTTATTCTGGCAACTGGGCTGCATTGAAATATATATTAATATTATACTGCCATTTTTGTGTACTACAGTATTTTAGTCTATTCTCCACGTTTCCCTATTTTACATGAGATAATACAGCAATCAGTCAGCATTTGATGTTTTTTGTTTATTCCCTTTAATCCCCTGCTTTTTGTTGTTGAATTAATCGTTTCCTGTTTTTGTTTTCTGATGCAGGACCAGTTAAGAGTATGCATGCAGTGCAACAAATTAAAATTAATTGACAATACAGCGTTTGAACACAAAGGCAGGAGCATCTGCTGTCACAACCAATAAACTACTGACCTGACAAACACTGCTAATAGAGTTTGAGCACTAAGCTGTTTAGCAGTAAGCATGGATTCCCTGGAGGCAAAGTGTCTCTGCAGGCCATCTCAGCCAGTCGCTGTCTATGAAGGCTGACAGTAAAAGTGCAGAAATTTGTTTGTATATCAGGGGCCTGATTTTCTTTTGAGCCATTAAACTCATCTTTCACACAACATGTACATACCTAGTGCCTAGCATATACTGTAGTCTCCACATACTACTATATCATCTGTGTGTGTGGCTGTAAAAATCTAATTGCAATACATGTAAAAAGGAATAAAAATTAATTGTATTTGAATACAGAATGTTTCCACTCCTTTATAACAGATTAACTCATGTTCGGGTCATTCATTTTGGGTTAGCAGCATGTTGCAAAACCACAAATAGGTTATGAGCTGCAGTAATAATTATAGGTGTCCTTTATACAGTAGAAACAATGGTTTTTAATGCAATAAAGCTTTGTGATGGTGAATGACTTCTCCTCCTGGTTGTCACAATGCTATTATAAATGTGTCAAGCCAGGTCCAAGTTACCATGCCCTCTGAATCTATGTTATTGATTCTTAACAGCCTCATTGATTTATGTCATCTGCCTTTGACTGAACAGCAATAGCAATAGTCACAGTTATTGACCTGACTATCAAGAGAGAGAGAGAGAGAGAGAGAGAGAGAGAGTGCGGGATATTGTATTGATAAGATTACACCAAGTATCAGCATTTATGGTTTCATTTCAAAACATTAGGTTGCTTATGTTCAATTGTCAATATTTCAAAATACAGCTGATTCGTAACCTAAGCTATTTAGCTAATAACTTAAAACAATAATCTGTGACAAGTAATTTTATTGTCACTTACAAAAATGTCTGTTTTGCAACTCTCTAATTGAAATAACACAATAGTGATGTACCCAGTTCATAAAAAATAATAATAAAAACAAATCCTGGCACACAGAAAGTGATATGTTTTCACAGCCGAGGGCATCAAGGCAAATTCAGGTCGGTCAGTCAGTCAGTCAGTCAGTCAGTCAGTCATCCATCTTGAGATGATGCACTTTGTCAGATGGCCTCTAGAGGGCGAGTTTGAGTTTGAGGTTGAGATGCAGTGTTTCCCATACAGAGGCACAGAATAAAATAATGGTCTGTGAAATGATCTAAATCAATCTCTGACCCGGGTGTCATCACGTCATGTCTGTCATTTGGAGAATTTACAGACAACAGACCGGCAGCATTGTGCGCAATCCACAGTCTCCCCGTGTGAAAACAAAAGGGAAACTTAACATTCCACAATGTGTTCACAACGAAATTCTAGTGCCCTACAAACCTAAATTGTAGGTAACATTATTATCTTGTGGTAAGTAACATTAGAATTAGGCAATTGAATCGTGTTGCAGTGCTAATTGAACACACATGATCTGTGCTTGTTACATTTTCCGAGCAGCAATAGGCTAGCCGTTTGGAATCAACAGAAGAAGAGCTGGGTAAGCCACTGTTTTGCTGTTGTTTATTAGGGACAGTCTACATTTGAATTAGGCCACTGTATTATCATGTTGGGCCAGTGCCTGCATTTACATTTAGTTGCATCTTGTTACTTGAGACTAAGGAGTTGTCAATATAATGTTTTCGGTTGAGTATTTGCTTACAGCTATCGACTGTAGATGGTCAATGATATAACAAAACAGTTAGCACATCATTTTACTGAACATTTTATGAATGTTTGATGTAAATTATGTATAGCCTACGGTGTTGACATTACCATCTCTGCAGACATGGGCATTCTTACTGGCTTAAATTCTGCAGTGTAGTCATTTCAGTCACACTAGAAAGCAGCTTGTTTGTTTGGAAGTGCTGGTGTAAAGGGATCACTGTGCAGTGGAGGGCAAAAACACCACATCAATGACTGCTCACCAATAAAGATATAAAGAAAAAGAATCCCAGATACTGATAATCGATCCATAAATCAAATGTGTCACACTTAATATGGTGGATGTTTTATTTCTATATTGAATGAAAGGTTGTGATGTTCAATTAAAGAATGTTTGATGAACAATTTGGCTATTGAAAGAGCAGCAGGAACTGAGGCATGGCTTTTCACTAAAGAACATAATTGATTGTGATGTTATTACGCCAAGGGATATTTTTCAAATTTTTCACCACAAAATGCAATTAGAAATAATTACTAATAAGGCAAATATGTAGCAAAGTAGTTTATCGTTGGCAACATCACAGGTTTACAAAATATGGCTGTCACTAAATGACTGTGCTGTGACATTAAAAAGAGTAAAAGCAATAAAATAATCTTCATGAAAACAACTTTAAAAATCCATTTCTGTTCAGGAGTGTGTGTGAGGCAGGACAGAAGCCACCTCTGAACTCTCTTGATACTGCATCATGGGATTGCCAGTTGGTTTGCGTTTGTACTCTGCCGGCCAGAGTGGTGCCTGCACAGCTGGGGGTAGCTGGCCTCTAAAGGGGGATTTGAAAAGACTTCTGGCAAAACCCAGGCACAGCTTTGTAAGCCTCTCATCCAAAGGTTGAATACAGTGGCTTGAAAGAGCCTCTGAATATCCTTGGTACCTTCTGCCGAGGATAATTCTACCGGCTATTTCACTGCAGTAGCATAGAATACCTGCACAAATGTAGAAAACCTCCTATAGAAAATTCATAAAACATCTAGCACACAAGAGCAGAGGGAAGGCATCGGTGGTGGTGCTCTCTTCCAAAATGATCATGAAATGCAGATATCGTATTGTCAGACATGTAAGCAAGGGTTCATACAGACATGACTTTCAATTGTTTTCCAGCATATTTTTCTATTTTTCACGTCCATTTAAATCATCGTCGGTCTTCTTGTCTGTTTTGACTTCTTAACACTACAAACGTTGTATGTATGTATTTATTTACTTCAAGGTCTTTTTAAGCACTTCAGCTGTTAGGTATGCTGCACATCCAAAAACAGTGAAGATGTGAAGAAAAGAAAATGTGAAGATCAGGGATCTTTGTCAGGCATTGCAACAACTTTTTCTATGCTTTTGCATTTAAAAAGAAAATTTGCCAGATTGGTCTATACTTTTCTAAGGAGTGGCTGAATGGAACAGTGCAATTTTTTAAATAGTCAGGTACAGACCCATGGAGTAATTGATCATAGAGAGCAGGCTAGACCTGAGACAGAGGACGGATTTGAGAAATTTAGAGGGGACTGTATCACAGGGACTGGATGACTGTATACATGTTTAAAGGGACTGTCACAGGGACTGGATGACTGTATACTGTAGCTACATGTTTAAAGGGACTGTATCACAGGGACTGGATGACTGTATAGCCACATGTTTAAAGGGACTCTATCACAGGGACTGGATGACTGTATAGCCAAATGTTTAAAGGGACTGTATCACAGGGACTGGATGACTGTATAGCTACATGTTTAAAGTGACTGTATCACAGGGACTGGATGACTGTATAGCCAAATGTTTAAAGGGACTGTATCACAGGGACTGGATGACTGTATAGCCACATGTTTAAAGGGACTGTATCACAGGGACTGGATGACTGTATAGCCACATGTTTAAAGGGAAGTGCAGGAAAATAGGACCAAATTCAAACAGAAGAATAGGGTGGCTGAGTGTGGCGGCACGGTTAAAACAGTCAGGGGGGAATTGGACCTCAGACCATCGATCTTGCCAATTAACAAAAAAGGATAAAAAGTTTTCAGTCATTAGAAGATGAGGCGGGAATGGTAGGAAGGGAGGGATTTATAAGCTGGTCGATAGTACTAAACAGAAACCGTGGGTTGAGTTTATTACTATTAATCAAGTCAGAAAAATAGGCATGCAGCTCCTGCATCTTTAATGGTTTGGTTCAGTTTAATCAATAACTCCTAGTTACATTCGAGCTATTTCAGCACCACTCCCCTGCTGCCCGGGAACATGGGCCCCGCTCGCTCCCTCTGGGACTGTCTGGACTCTCTGCCTCCCTGCTGGAGCTGCTGAGTGGCAGCAGATAGGTCGGGGGAGCCCAGGAGCCTGGCAAGGAAATCTAAGTGCTCTCAGTGAGAGTGAGGGGCCCGGCTAACAGCAGTGGCCCGCCGGGCAGATAGCGACCGACACTTCTATACTGTGTGCACTTTCTGCTGGTTCTATAGAATAACGGGCTTGCTAAAAGCCCCACACTACTGTCTGCACTAGGTTGGATAGCATGTGATACGGTTCCATCTGCAGGTGCGGTGTCAGTGATAAGTCAAGGCCATCTGCAGTGTTGTAGTTGCCATGGAGGCTATATCCAATACTAATATCTGCAAAGCTGTAATTATACAAATTTAAGATTTTGGACAGAACATTTCATTCATTCCTTCATGCATGCATGCGTTGTCTTTACCTGCTTATTCAGGCTTATGGGTGGCTGGAGCCTAAACTGGCATGCATTCAGGGAAGCCAGGGAACCACCCAGGACAGGTTGTCAAATAGACGGACAATCACACTCATACCTATTGCCAATTTAGAGTCTCCAATCTGCCTGACTTCTATGTCTTTGGAGCTGCCCCATTTCACCATTCGCAAAAAAATAATTTTCAAAATTCAAGCAAAGGAAATTCATAACAAAGAAGTAGCAAAAATAATAAAGCAGCTCTTCCAATACAGTGGAGAGGCAGTAAGGATGACCATAATGCTCTACCATCGAGAGAGAGAGAGAGAGAGAGAGGGAGAGAGAGAGAGAGAGAGAGAGAGAGAGAGAGAGAGAGAGAGAGAGAGAGAGAGAGAGAGAGAGAGACAGATGATGAAAGATGGGAGTGAAATGTGTGGTCTCTAAACTAACGTTATAGCTGGGGGATACAGGAGGCCATAGAGCACTGAAGAATATCTGCAGGAGTGAGTTAAAGCTCACAGCTGCCTAATCAAGCCAGTGAGTGTAACAGGATGCTGCAAGTCATCCTGTGTCTATGCAGGATGCTGCAAGTCATCCTGTGTCTACCACTGTCAGATGTTTGCTGGAGCTCAGCGCTCCAGACGGGAAGGGAATACCATGGGTGCTTTCAGTTAGGATGCAGTAAACTGCTGCTGTGGTTGAAAGTCTGTTTTGGGAATCAAAGTGTCAGAGGAGGTTTGAAATGGGTCCCAAATATTATGGAAAGATTAATTTCAAAAGCTAATGTTCATTAAGTGTCTTTGTCTGTAGGCTAGTAGGATAGCAGTTTAAAACAGGATCTATATTGTTGCCAAAAATCTAGTCTGTAAAATCCAATCACCTTGGCTTGAAATACAAGCATAGCACAACTTACATGCTTGTGATAAAAAATAATAATAATAAAGAAAAAAGGAAACAAACCTTAAGTTAGGATACTATGAACATCCACGTACAGTAATGTTACATCCTCAACAAATAATATTGTTGAGGATGTGATTTGTTGAGGATGTGAGTGCCCCGGCAAAACCAGTAGTTATACAGTATTTTTTACACTGTGCAAACAGATACGATTTTATTTTAAACATAACGGAAAGGCGATGGTTGCAGATGTGTGTTTTACTTCCCACTGGTTCGCTTCACCCCATGAAAATCATTTTACTATCACAGGCATTTCAGACGAGGAAAAAAGGAAAACCCTCCGATCTCTTAGCAACATCAGCACATGTAGTAGTGGCATGCCCATCTGGCAAGCATACAAACGGAAGATGTGGGTCAGAGAGGGAAAAAAGTAGAAAAAAAGATATCACATAGACAGAGATCAATGTAAATAGAACAAAGAAGAAAAACAGAGAGTGCTCCAACAGAACATGTTTGTAATTGTAAATGTTTTTTTACATTTTAAAGAAGAGTGAGCTTTGGACTTTTGTTTCATTCAGATAAATGTCAAAATTCTCTTCTCTGCCGCACCCCCACCTTCCATCACTTTTGTACTTTATTTCCCAAATACAAGCTGCTGTAAAATCCTCATCAGAAAGAGGTGTAAATCTCTGGAGATGGGCCATAATGGAAGCCATCTGACTATTTCCTGGCA
Organism: Poromitra crassiceps; assembly: GCF_964638095.1. NCBI lineage: Eukaryota > Metazoa > Chordata > Actinopteri > Beryciformes > Melamphaidae > Poromitra > Poromitra crassiceps. The sequence goes on from NC_139632.1 coordinate 17,569,463, forward strand.
CAAGCCGTGTTCCATTAGGGCGGGTCAGCCCGGCACAGAGCTCCGCTCTAACGGCAGACATCCTTGGAATCACCCCAGAGAAGCGGAGACAGAGGCCCATCTAGCTACACAGCAACAGCAATTTGCTGTAAGGACATCTTCAATATCCTGTTTACTGCCTGAGCCAAAGTCAACCTGAGTTTACCCCCACCGACACACACGTCATCTAAACACAAGCAGACGTGACTGTGTGTGTGCGTACCCTGACCTAACCCTCCAGACACACACACACACACACACACACACACACGCGCACACACACACACACACACACACACACACACACACACACACACACACACACACACACACACATACCCCCACACACTGCTAGATGTTCTGCCATTACAACAGTGTCATAACAGAAGGCACTTTAAGGCCAATTGCTACCCAAACCACCCTCTGTCTGGATCGAGCCACTTATCCCTCACATCCATCCATCTATCTATCTGTCTGTTCAGGCATGACCATTCCTCAGTGTTGGGTCAGGTCGTGCGGGGCAGTAGTTTTCTTGCAGCCATGTATCGGTGGCTAGGTTGTGAAAGATGATATGTGTTAAGTGTCTGAGACCCTGAGAGCACCTTACAGCCGAGAGCTATGTCCTTGAGGGACGAGGAGAGACAATGCTGCTATAGGGAGACCTTGGCTTAGTTTCACCCCATTTACACCTGGTTTTTAAATGCGGTGTAAATAAGGGTGCTAAAGATCTGAACACAATGTGAGCCAGACTACCTCCTGATGTGTTCAGGAAGTTCTGATCACATCCTGATCAGGATGCATTTACACGTTGCATTAGCATGCGTTTCCCCTTATCCAGATAACTTATCCGGACACAGGTCACATTTAAAAAACAGGTGTAAATGGGGTGTTTGTCTGTTCATTCAAATGGTAGATATAGTAGAGACAATGGTGCTATAGGGAGACCTTGGCTTATGATGATGGGGGCCGAAACCCTTGGCTCGCCCGCTGCGTGGCCTCGCCTGCCCTATTGGCATGCGCAGCGCACAATCACCTGCTCTATTTGGCATGTGCAGCGCACAATTCCTCAACTTTGCATCACTGATGACCTCACTGTCAATGATGATGTGACAATGCCTATGACATCATCAGTGCCTGTCTGACATCATCAGTGTGTCCTAAGATGATTTTGGCCAATAATGATGTCACTGATGACATCACCGATGATGTCATAGACATTGTGACATCATCAGTGATGTCATAAGATGATTTTGGTCAATAATGATGTCACTGATGACATCATTGATGATGTCATATACATTGTGACATCATCAGTGATGTCATCAGTGACATCATTATTGAGAATCAACCAGCACTCAACAAGATTTTTTTTCCCCATTCAATCAATTTATAGTGAAATTCAAAGTAAAGAATCCACTGCAGGGTATTATGAGTTTTACATAGCAGTTAACAATGACAATACCAAGGTGTGAAAGGTTTTCTCGTTGAGGTATATACAGTATACATAAGAATAAAAAACAGGAGAAAATTCCAATGAAATACACAGCTAACCGTGTTTTATTGATATTATCACCACAGTAGGAACACATCTTGGCCAATCAGATTGCTTGGCTGTAAAACCATACAGATCCTGACAGTTTTTGTTATTGTGCTAGCAAGATGGGATCCAAGTCTTGTGAGCGATCAGTGGAGTGAGGTTAGATGTGTCACAGGAAAACATGACTACTAATTGGCCGCTTCACAGGCATCGATCCAAGCGCTGTAAACATCCACTGGCTCAGACAGATACGTTATAGGAGTCTGGAATTCCTCCAAGCAAAACGTGCAGGATATCATTCCCGTGTACCGAGTTAGTTCCATTTTGACCTCACAGGACTTGTCGTGGTTACAGAACGGGCAGCTGAACTCAGTGTCCAGTTTACCCATCAGTGTTTTCTTCTCCGGGAATTGCATTCTCTTTGACTTTCTGCGTCCCATGTTTGATGTTGTAGTTCAAAACGATGGCGGATGCTCTCTATTCAACCACTTCTTTTTGGTGTTTTATCCACTGTTTCCCTGCATCCGCAATCCTACCCATCCTACTTATAGCCTCTGCAGCGAAGGATTCATGACATCACTGATGATGTCATAATGTCTATGACATCATCTGATGATGTCACATTTAACAGTGACATCATCACTGATGTCATAAATCACTGATGATGTCACTGTTGTCACAAAGACATCACAACTGCTCAAGTGACATCACTGGGACATCACAATCATCGCTGATGACCACACTCACTGATTCAGATTCAAATTAACTTTAATAGCCACAGTAAAATCAGATTATAGAGCTCAGATCATGTGACTTTTCGTGACCCCAGAAGTAAATTCCCCATTCATTTTCTCCACAGACATTTTGAAAAATCCTTATATGAGTTTTAAGGCTGGAACCAAGCCAACCCGAGACCTACTGAATCGTGACCATAAAACATTCGGTTTGAGCAATAACAAAATATGTTAAGTGTGTAAATATAATTTCTATTTTAGTCCATTCTTACTCACAGCCAGCTGTTGGCTCAACCTACATTTGCCTTTGAACATCAACAGCACCTTTTGTCTGAAACTGCTGTAACGTTTCCAGCGCCGATCAGATAACACCTTTTGTCTGAAACTGCTGTAACGTTTCCAGCACTGATCAGATAGCAGTTCTGCTATTTTTACTTGTCGATGCAGGCACTGGACCGGAAAAATAACATTAGTTGATTGGTGAAGCCTGCAAACCCTTTCGAATCACAAAAGGAGGCCTTTATCTTAATCTCACGACACACAATAGAATTGAAATATTCCGAATATAACTAAATAACAGGCAGTCCCATTTGTTTTATTTAAACCCAGCAAGAATACCTGTTATCTCTGGTGAATCATCAAATGAACATGGAGACATTTTAAGAAACACGTTTATTTTAGAGCAATTATCAAGTGCTTAGTCACCCCAAAAGGAGGCGAGGATCAAAGTACATCGCCATCACAATACTATCAAAGAGCCCCATCATGTCCTTGACCCCCTCCCTCCAGAGAGTCATCTGCTCTTCATCCCATCTCTCAATCACAGGCCACGCCCACATCTTTCCATCTCTTGAATCTTCCTCGGTGACTCCTGTCAAAGTTGACATGTCTGATTGTACATTCTGTCAGTGTGCAGTCATCCTCCCATTCAGTGAGCAGTGGGATCGATGATTACCGGGGTGTTAGCTGCGCCAGATCAGCGCCCTGTGGAGAGCAGGGTCCTCACAGTGTGAAAGAGCACACGCGCGCACACACACACGCACATGCACACGCACACACAGACACACACACGCTTACTTACACTGTAGGTAGAACATTACGCTTTTGAGCAGCAGACGAGTTGAAGGACGAGGAGATTGACACAATTCACATGATTGAGTGCAGAGTATGGCTTATAAACAAGTCTCCATCTTCCTCTTGACCCCCCCCCCCCCCCCCCCCAGTAACAATGTAGTCAGTATGGCAGCCACTATATTCAATGGAAGATACTTTCAAATCTTGACATTCCCGTCCGTCTGTGCTTCTCTCATCTTTCCCTTGGATGAGAATGCCTCCCTCCCTCCCTCCCTCACAGCAGCTCACTGGCCAGTTCATCAGGCAGGCATCAGTCATTGCGAGTGAACGACCCCAGCAGCTCCAGGCCGGCCTGTGGACCAGCAGGCGGGCGGGGGCAGGTGATGTGTGAGGGAGGCAAGGCCAGGTGAGACCCCACCAGGTCCTGTAGCCTCCCCACTGCTCTCTTGTCAATTCCACTCATCTCCCTCCGTCGGCTCGCCTTTTAGGATCCTCTCAGCTGAAGAAATAAGTGGAGTCCTTCACCTGCTGCAGATCAAAATCACCTGGAGAAGAGAGAAGCAGGGAAGAGATGGAAGGAAAGTTTAGGTCAAGCTGTAGCTTGAGTAAGTCAATCACCTGTACTGCAGCTTGTGACATTAACAGGACTTAATGATACATTTGAGACAGGCATTCATTCATTAATACTTCCTTGGCCCATAACTAACCTTCATGCCAAGTTTGTGCCAATCCGTGACCGACTTTTTGAGATATTCTGCTAACGCAAACAGACGGAGAAACACAGATGCAGAGGAAACCTCCCTGGTGGAGGTAATAAATGTTGCCGTAGAAAGCAGCAACTACTCCGGTAACGTTGCTTCTCTTTTAAACCAGCTACACGGTCCATTAGCTTGCTCTACAGCCTGTGACCAACTTGAATACTCACACTGCCTAGCTTGACCTGAGAATGACTAGAAGGTAGAATCAGGGAGAGTGGCAGAAGGCACCTGAGAAGTTGAATAACTCACCAGAAACAAACTCTTCCAGACTGGACAAGATCTTCCACTCTTGTAGGGATAACATGGACTGTCGCGTAAGACAGCTGCCTGCCTGGCATTTTGGAAGCTTTTAGAGTAGAAGTGCTTTGGATCCTTGGTAGTTTGCTCTGATGTCTCCTGAATCCAATGCATGGACTGAGTCACCATCCTCACGAGGAAGAGAGTTTGTTTTTGGACCTAACCCAATAACTTACTTTTTCCTTCTAATAAGTATATTAAAAATAAAATCAGTGGCAGTACTTCTACTTGAATAGGATATTTTAGTACTCTTTCCACACCTGGATGATGCCCTATCTAGTGTTCTGTGTCACCGCTTGCCTCCTGCGCTCCTAGCCTCCCTGACAGCTCAATGCAACAGGAGCAGCTGCAGAGTGCTGGGGCAGAGAGGAACAGTGCATTCAATTATTATAACAGTTAAAAGTGCCATGCTAGAGAGATGAGCAAAGAGTTTCCCGGGAAACACGGTAACACAATGAAATCCCAAAAATGATTGGAAATGAAAATAACTCTTTGTCTCTTGCCAACAATTAGATGAATAAAACGGTGCAGCCCAACTGGCATCATTTCATACTGGCTAAAAATAAGAAGCATTTAATAAACCTCAATAACTCATACAAGGATATTTGTGGTGCACAAACTCTCACATGCACACAGACACACACACACACACACACACACACACACACACAGACACACACACACACACACACACACACACACAGACACACACACACACACACAGAGACACACAGACACACAGACACACACACACACACACACACACACACACACACACACACACACACACACGCACACACACACACAACACACACACAAGGTACACCTGTCTGGTCTCAGCCCTATAAGCTGATTATCCAGAGGAGGGACACAATTAACGGTAATCAATTTATGGGACCCAGCTGCCAGTGCCAAGCAGTGGGTAAGTGCACAGATGGAGACAGAGCGAGAGTTACATAACAGCAAAGCCGCCGTCCACCTGACTGACAGATAGATGCTGCCTCTCCAAATGAAAACAAGTGTATATTATTTATAAAGCATCTGGGTCTGTATCAAGGCCATTCTGGCATATAGGAATATGCCACCAAGGACGAAAGTTGAAAATGACTTTCTGCCTAACTTTGAACTTTTACTTTTTCACAGGAAACCCCCCTCTGGGCAGCATACACAGTTAGAGAACCATCGTTGTGGCATACAGTAACAACTGGCAACGATCAAAGTGATCCATGTCTGTTGTTGGGCTGGCACTTGCACAACAATCACACAAAAACTGACCAATTATAAAACAACACAGACAATAGAGGATTGGGCAACCAACCACCCCGTTAAATAAGATGAATGCCAGTGGAGTCCCTTCAGGACCTCTTCTACCCAATTAGAAACAAAAGAATAGAGTCCTCTGAAACAATAGGCCTCTGCCTCAGCCAGGCTGGAAACAGACTGACCTGTCTGGGGCACTTTGGCCAGCAGCATCAGCAGCCTCCTGTACTCCAGGTACTTCTTGTTCTTCACCTCAGACCTGCTGCCAAGGAGGAGAACAGCCGTAAATATCTTAGTATAGATAAGAAAAAACACTTTTGTTGTGTCAGTGGTGGCACAATAGCCTGTTAGTGTGAATGATATTCTTCGGGAGGGCATTTAGAATTTTTCTTAATTGACTACGTTTAAGTAGTTTTTGGCAGAAAAGGAGGGAAACCAACTTATACAAACCATTTTTAAAGCTGAAAACTCAAGTTTTGAGAGAGAGTTACATCTGCTAACTTCTGCCACAGGCCCATTATGAATGGATCTTGTCTGGGCTATGACTTGTGAAAGCAGTCATTTTCCAGACAACTCTGTACACCCAGGCCATTAACCACACAGCATCACAGCACTATCACACACGAGCAGCACAGTCACAGTAGCACAGCACTGGCACACACACACACACAACACGTGTTGCCTAGGCCCTCACAAGTCTCCTCATGCTTACCAGAATAATTAAGAAGCATGGGAGCTTGTGAGGCCTAGGCAACACGTGTGTGTGTGTGTGTGTGTGTGTGTGTGTGTGTGTGTGTGTGTGTGTGTGTGTGTGTGTGTGTGTGTGTGTGTGTGTGTGTGTGTGTGTGTGTGTGTGTGTGTGTGTGTGCGAGAGAGAGAGAAGAGAGAGAGAGAGGACTGCAAGGGACTAAGGACTGCAATGGGAGAAAAAGCTGACACGTGTGTATTTCACATAAGAACGCTTTGGAAATCATGTCGAGATCGCTTCCAATGCGCACAAAACACAGCGCACGGAGCGTTTTTGTGTGTGTTTTGTTTTGTTCTTCCCTGCCGTCGCGCGCAGTACTGTTCAGGACGCAACAACCACACAGACGGTAGCCGGCTGGTTTCATCTGTTTGATGTTGTTTGTTCGCACTGTAAACATGAAAGCCAGATTATTGGCAATTCTGGCAGAAGCAGAGGTTGAAGATCCCCCTGGCAGGAGAAGAGGTAGGAGGAGTGACATTGACGAGCAGCGCGCTTTTCCTCCAAATGTTCAACTTTTTTCAGCTTGAGACGCCCCCAGAGCGCTCCTCCAAAAAACATTAGCCGGCAAGAGCGCTTAAGCTTCTGGCATACTCTTCGCGCACGCGCTGGAGGCGGGGCTCCGAGGAGGGCGCGCGCACTCTGCGCGGGCCAAAACAGAACATACTCATTGCGCAGCTCCAGGCTCCAGGCAGTCTGAATGAAATTGAATGTAACGTTCCCAATTCTATACGTATTAAATTATAAAAAACCACCCTCAACATTTGGGAAGGCTAAGCCACACAACTAGTTCGTTATAATCGAACGCCATGCTTCAAAGGCAACTTTACGACGGTGAGGACTCAATCACAGCAGATATCCGCTGATAGCCTACCACGGAGATCTCACAGGCACAGGCAGCAAAACCCAACGCTCATAGAAAAATCTCCATGGACGCGCCGCGCTGCGCTCAGGCCTCGCCCCCCGACACGCCCCGTGCGATGACGTCATAATCGCCGTGCGCCCTATGCGCTTGGCTGGGCGCGAAGAGTATGCCACAAGCTTTAAACGCCAGGTGCGATCCTTGAAAGAGGAGCGCTCCGAGCGCGTCCTTACCATAGAGAATGAATTGCAGAAAGGCGCTAGCTTCTCAAATACACACGTTGTATGTGCACGGCCGCTTAGGTGTCCAATTATCCCAGACAGAAAGCAGTCAGAAGATGAGCATAAACCAGCCTGAGGCCAGTAAGACGGACAGAGAGAGAGAGGAAAAGCGTGAGGGAGAAGACAAATCATTAACTAAACAAGTGGAGTATAAAGTTCCGCACTCAACTCTTAACTGTAACTTTTAAACTATTTTATAACCTTTGAGCTACGCATGTTTCGTGGCATAGCAATAACTCCTAACCTCTGTTTAGACAGTTTTAACGATGTTTCTACATGTTGGAGTGGCGTGTTCATTGTGCGGTGACTTTTGTCTATTCCATAAAAGTCCATAATACTCTCAGCTCAACATAGAGAGCACATAGTGCATATACAAAGAGAAATTCAAACAATTTGGCTTCAACAACAGCCAGTTTGTATATTCTTTACATGCCTGAGAGACAGACAACAGAATGATAATCTAATGGTGAATTTAGTGAGAAACTATTAACTTGTAACTGTTATTCAATTTCTTGCTAAAATCTAGATGTGAGAATAATTATTTTGCATTAACAGAGATGAAAATAGGTCAGGTCTATTTGTTTTTATTACCTGAGTGTCCAGGAAAATATGCATATAAACTATGCACTGCTGAGTGTCCAGGGAGAGATGCATATCAAATATGCACTGCTGAAAGTGTCCAGGGAGAGATGCATATAAACTATGCACTGCTGAAAGTGTCCAGGGAGAGATGCATATAAACTATGCACTGCTGAGAGTGTCCAGGGAGAGATGCATATAAACTATGCACTGCTGAGAGTGTCCAGGGAGAGATGCATATAAACTATGCACTGCTGAGAGTGTCCAGGGAGAGATGCATATAAACTATGCACTGCTGAGAGTGTCCAGGGAGAGATGCATATCAACTATGCACTGCTGAGTGTCCAGGGAGAGATGCATATCAACTGTGCACTGCTGAGTGTCCAGGGAGAGCTGCATCAACAAAAGAAAAGTAGCCTGAAACAAAGAAAATCAATGGGCTTCCTGAGACTTATGGAAGCTCTGTGTGTGTGTGTGTGTGTGTGTGTGCGTGCGTGCGTGCGTGCGTGCGTGCGTGCGTGCGTGCGTGCGTGCGTGCGTGCGCGTGCGTGTGAACTCACAGAAGTCCGGAGCAGTATTTCAGTACCAGGAAGTTGGACAGCTCTTGAAGGATGGGCTGGCTGTGCAGGGCGACAAACTGTTCCCGACAGACCTGACAGGAGCAGAGAGGGGCAGAGAGATGTGTACTTTGAGTTTCTCCGGCCCAAACACTTGTCCAACCTGCTCCCCAGATGAATCGTGCCTGACAGGATAGGAGCTGGTGACTAGCTGAATGATGGATGGAGGCTGTAAAGGAAGGGAAGAGAGACAGAGACCAAAAGAGAAAGATAGTCTATCCCGAGTATCCCACATCAAGTCAAACAAATGGATCGTCTCCCAGGGCTACTATTTAACGACTGAAACACAACGTTGATGTATTACTTGGCCGTGCATGGCTTGGCTGTATGTCTTCTTTGGTCCAACCTGAATGAAGAAGGGAGAGAGTAGTATGGAAGGGAGACTGTGTAACGGTTCACTTTTATATCTGTTGACTCGCGATAACACCATGGAAATAGGAGGACAGTCAGTAGCATTCATCTCTGTCCTGGTTGAAGGTAATTTCATGCCTGCCTGACGAAAGGTCTGTGCCATATGCTCAGCTGTTGACTAAGCTCTTTAATGTCTTTCCTCTGCCTCTGTGTTCAATTGGCTATGTAATGAGGGAGGCGTCCCCCTCGCATATGAAGGGAGGGAAAGTATGACAGAGAATAAATGTACTGAGAGAGAAGCGCTCGGTCGATTATAGCTCCTCTGAGAGGAGATGAAGACATCAAGCTATAACTAGGCATCTGAAGCTACATGTAAGGAGAAATGGGGCTTTTATGGTCATTAAGATCTATTTTATAGCAGTGTGTCTGGGCCTGTAGACGGGCTCACCAGGGCCGGGCAGACACTGTATGGAGGAGGCCCCAGGGGAGCACGGGGAGAACATGCAAACTCCACACAGAAAGGCCCTTTTTGACGCCCCCACCTGGGCTGTAGGCACTGAGGACCAGGGAAAAAGGACATACTCTCAGCACCCCTGGCGGGAATCAAACCCAGGACCTTCTTGCTGTGAGGCGACAGCGCTACCACTGCGCCACCGTGCCCCCCTCGCCTTTATGATTTTTGCGATCACATTTACGCTTCAAAAATCATAAAAGTGGTGTTCATCTTGCTAAACACAAAGGTCTCAGTTTCATAAACTTGTGTTAACCACAGACTTTATTTCAGGCATCGAACCAAAATCCCCATACAAAAATCAGATTGACTTCCAGACGAGTGTTGGCCTACAAAAATATATCATCCCTGCTTTGTCCCCAAGCTTTGTCTGAGGGGAGGCCCACAGCCTCAGACTTTGTCTGAGGGGAGGCCCACAGCCTCAGACTTTGTCTGAGGGGAGGCCCACAGCCTGTCTGAGGGGAGGCCCACAGCCTCAGACTTTGCTTTGTCTGAGGGGAGGCCCACAGCCTGTCTGAGGGGAGGCCCACAGCCTCAGACTTTGCTTTGTCTGAGGGGAGGCCCACAGCCTCAGACTTTGTCTGAGGGGAGGCCCACAGCCTCAGACTTTGTCTGAGGGGAGGCCCACAGCCTGTCTGAGGGGAGGCCCACAGCCTCAGACTTTAAAAACAGCTGTGCTAGAAGAACTGACTCCCTGCGGGCAACACACACAGCACATGTGCAATGCCACCTTTACATGTAGCTGGGGTGTACGGGCGGGAAATAGCAGGAGAGCTATAAAAGGAAGACCACTGATGGTGTGTGATAAGACACAGGAGGGAAAATCAGCTAAGAAAGGATGATGAGGAACAGGGATAGGGTGTGGATTAAAAAAACGTGTTGTACTCTAATGCCATACCTTGTTCATGGTGTCCACTGTGAGGGCATGGGTCCAGAAACAGTCATGGACTGAGACGAATGTCAGGCCAGCACTAGAGAGAGAGGAGAGAGAACAGGAGAAGAAGTTTGAGATGATGGGGACACCGGGGTCACAGAGGTCCGTGGAGAAAGAGAAACAAGGAGAGAGCAGACAAAGAGGTTAAAGGGGGCGGACATTGAAAAAAGAAGGGTCTAGAAATGAATAATGAGGGCAGTAATTAGTGAAAGCACAGCGGGAGGTCACTCCCTCGCCTGCCTGTGTGACTTCCATCATGAATTAGCAAACCTGTCAAGAAGTAAAGTCTGTGAAAAGAGGCGCTAATATGATGTCTTATCGTACAACGCCCCGTCGAGGTTATTGAAGTGATAATTGCATTTAATATGAGGGGCTACTTTCTCAAAGGCAGTTCTAGTCGAGCACACGCAGGGGGGGGCGATGTGAGAAGCTCAAGTGGGGTTTGGTTTGGGAAAATGACTCGGTCAACGGCTGTTATGAAATTATGTGTAATTGTGCGAAAGAATGTATTCCTGGTTTTGACTTCTTTCTTTGAGGTGCGTCTTTATGCTCTGTGTGTGTGTGTGTGTGTGTGTGTGTGTGTGCACACGCATGTGTGTGTGTGTGTGTGTGTGTGTGTGTGTGTGTGTGTGTGTGTGTGACAGCAAGCTTGAGGTTGGACAGATGAAGCCTAGGCAGAAGTGATAGAATCTGTAGTTCCTCGAATGGCTCCTTGAGGCTGGCTCCAAAAGCAAGTACCGTAAATCCCCATAGAACTGAACAGTGACGTGGCATCGTGACCTCTTTTTCCGGAGTATTTCTCCATCATTTTTCAAAAAAACCCTTATCTGAAGAGTTTTAAGCCAGGAACCAAGTCAACCGGCCAGCTAGAGAATCATGACCATAAGTCTATGGTGTGTGTGTGTGTGTGTGTGTGTGTGTGTGTGTGTGTGTGTGTGTGTGTGTGTGTACATACCTATAGCAGTGAAGAGCAGTCAGCATCATATGTGTAGAGTCCAGAGAGTGGATGAAGTTTGGTGGGAAGGCATTCTTCTGTTTAACTGTGTCTGGTTTCCTGAGAAGGGCAAGGGGTTGCACATGCACACACACACACACACACACACACACACACACACACACACACACACACACACACACACACACACACACACACACACACACACACACACACACACACACACACACACACAATAATCAATATCAGTATACAAATATAGAAGTGGTATGTAAGAAATAGTAAATGCAATTCTGCTGCTACTGTGGATGGAAGTGGGACTAAGAGAGCCTTCTGCCAATCTGTATCCCCACCTTCCCACTTCCCATTACCCTGAGCCATCCAAATCCTCTGGACACAGACCAGTACGCTGTGCTAATGGCAACGGAGACAGAGCAGTGGAGAGTAATAGCTTGGGCTAAGCCCAAAGCAAGCAAGCGCGCACACACACACGCACACAAACACACACACACACACAAACGCATGCGCACACACACACACACACACACACACACACACACACACACACACACACACGTCAATCCTCGGTCCCACAGGCCTGCCTGACTGGGAAGTGGCAGATTGAGGACTCTGAGGGTTAGCAACAATTGTTCTCTGGAGTCTAACCCTGTTCTCTGTAGAGCACAGGGGGGTAGGCTGGAGTCTAACCCTGTTCTCTGTAGAGCACAGGGGGGTAGGCTGGAGTCTAACCCTGTTCTCTGTAGAGCACAGGGGGTCGGCTGGAGTCTAACCCTGTTCTCTGTAGAGCACAGGGGGTAGGCTGGAGTCTAACCATGTTCTCTGTAGAGCACAGGGGGTAGGCTGGAGTCTAACCCTGTTCTCTGTAGAGCACAGGGGGGTAGGCTGGAGTCTAACCCTGTTCTCTGTAGAGCACAGGGGGTGGGCTGGAGTCTAACCCTGTTCTCTGTAGAGCACAGGGGGGTAGGCTGGAGTTTAACCCTGTTCTCTGTAGAGCACAGGGGGTAGGCTGGAGTCTAACCCTGTTCTCTGTAGAGCACAGGGGGGTAGGCTGGAGTCTAACCCTGTTCTCTGTAGAGCACAGGGGGTAGGCTGGAGTCTAACCCTGTTCTCTGTAGAGCACAGGGGGGTAGGCTGGAGTCTAACCCTGTTCTCTGTAGAGCACAGGGGGTAGGCTGGAGTCTAAAGGCTGAATTATGCTCACCCTGCCGTGAAGGGCGCAGGGGTGGAGCGAGGGGCGGGTGCGTCAAATTACGTAAATTTGTTGGGCGTGGTTATTCGCTAGCTCCGTCGGGCGCTCGCGTTGTGCCTGATTTTTTTTCTAACAGCGCGAGCTTCTCTCCAAACATGGCCGCTTTCGAGCCACTGAACCCTGAACACTGAGCTGTGTTTTCGCCACATTTCTTGACCCATGTGGTAGGCTATAAACTTAGATTTGCAACTGTTCGTTTTTAGTCATTTCACCAAGTAAATGTGTTGTGAGCATTATTGAGAGAGATTAAAAGCATCACAGAGTAGGCTATCAGGGCTGAGAAGTAAAAACGGCTTTCAGTAAAAACAAGTTTGGTGAGTCCTTCATGTGCTGATGTGCGGTCGTTTGAGAGTGAAAGCGCACTCAGTACTGCACAGCGTTTCATTGCGACTTTTCACGGGCTGTTCTCACCATTGTACAATACATGCTGATCACTTTCTGAGTATAATGGCATCACCCCCAGCACGGTGACTCACGGAGACTAGCGGGGCCCCACCCCCACGGAGCTTTGCTCGAGTATAAGAGCACCTTAACCCTGTTCTCTGTAGAGCACAGGGGGGTAGGCTGGAGTCTAACCCTGTTCTCTGTAGAGCACAGGGGGGTAGGCTGGAGTCTAACCCTGTTCTCTGTAGAGCACAGGGGGGTCGGCTGGAGTCTAACCCTGTTCTCTGTTGGCTGCGTGTTCAATTCATATCACAAGAGAGCAGCTGAAGGCACGGGGCTTAATATGTCATGTTTTACACTTTACAGGCCTGGATCATCACCGCTTTTCTAAAGAGGAGAGGGAGCGTGGAGAGGCAAGAATAACAAGGGCTTGAAGTCTGTCACTGCTGCTCGTGCCTCTATTTACATACTCGAATGATGGAGGGGCTTGCTTAGGCTCTTTAATTACAGCAAGTGTGTGTGTGTGTGTGTGTGTCCCTCTCTGTGTGTGTCTCTCTGTGTGTGTGTGTGTGTGTGTGTGTGTGTGTGTGTCTCTCTCTGTGTGTGTGTGTGTGTGTGTGTGTGTGTGTATACAGTCCGTGTGTGTCGGAAGTAAAAGCCGGGGGAGAATGAGCCGTGGCGAGTGAGTGAAGTTTGGCTCAGCGTGTCAGCCTGTGAAACGCTGATGCCTTCTCTGACAGCACATTTGAAGTTTGGAGCGAGCGAGACAGACTTTATATGCAGCTCCCCGTCCTCGCTCTCCCTCTCATCCCCAACGCCTTCCATCTGGAGTGTGGGTATTGGCATGAGCGAATGGGTGCTGTACTGTGGATGTCAGCGGGAGCAGGATGGCTGTCAGTCTTTCTCATCTCTGTCTCCCTTTGCCTTGCTCTGTCTTCCCCACCTCTCTCTCGCGCCATCTCCCCCCCCCTCCGCTCCCCAGCTTTTGTCATACATTTTGTCAATGTTCGGTACAACCATGACTATGTTTCACACGTGTAACATGTCATTTGTTCATCACCTTTTACGAAAACAAATGTCAAAAGAGATTGTAAACAACATTTCTCTTACTAGCCATTCTCTGTCTTTAGTACAGGCTGGTGTATTTCAGCACAAATGCCAATGAGGGTGGTGCGAATACGCTGATAACAGCACAGAGGTATGGTGGCCTTGTGGTGCAGCAGTGTGGGTTTAAGTAATAACAATTACAATTCTGAGGGATTCTCATATCTACCAGTCAAACACTCCTGTGATTTCCTAGCCAACCTGCTGGTTTAGTGTTGGGACAGCATGGGAGAGGAAAACAGAAGAAGAAATAGCAGGAGGACTTACTCTCTGGCATCGTGGGTGATCGGGAGGTTGATGTGTTGCATTGCACTCTTCAGCTGGCGGAGAAAAAACAAATAATAGTACGGTAAATAATAATAATAAATAAATAAATAAAATAATAATAAAAAAAGAAAAGAATGAGAGAGCTCATTAATCATGGTGATAACTTTTGGAGAGCAAGCACAGCTCTTAACTACCGGTATTCTCTATTCTAAAGTTTAGCGTTTAAGATACAGTATATAGGCCTAATACAGGAAAATTACGAGCTTGAAAAATGAAACTGATAGCAAGAAGATTTATCATATAATGTCACCTGTGGTGCAAACCAAATGTTTTATTGTAACCATGGAGTGGGGGGAAAACAAACAGTACATTTTGAGTTATGATGGGTGTGTTACAGTGATATTTTATCAATTATAATCCAATTCCAAATGAGTCCTTTACATTTCAATTTCGAAAATTGTGAAATTCCAAAGTAGGAGATCATAATTGAGCACTTGTGAGGCACTTGACATTTAGCAGAATACAAAGCAGGCAGTACAAAGACCACATGCCCATATGAGACCCCTCTTGACATTTCCAAAAAAAGTGATGGTGGTGCCAATCAATGTAAAATCCATTCTTATTTCATCCTTCAAATTGACCTACAACTGTTCAGTGTTCAGAAGGGCTTCTCAGCACGGTCAAATATATTGTTTTACTGACAGATGCCACATGCTCATGTAGACACACCCAAATGAGGCCAAAAGCTGTGACCCTGATCACTCTTCAGCAGTTAGCTGCTGTGACCCTGACCACTCTTCAACAGATTAACTGAACTGTACTATTGAACAACATGTGTCACATGTCTAGGTGCCAGGACAACCACCTCTCTCTGAACGTCTCCAAGACCAAGGAGATCATTGTAGACTACAGGAGGGGGGGGCGCACACCCCCCAATCACCATCAACGGCACAGTGGTGGAAAGGGTGGACAGCTTCAAGTACCTGGGAGTCAACATCCATCAGGACCTGACTTGGGCCGGCCACACCGCCACTGTTGTCAAAAAGGCCCAACAGCGACTACACGGACTCAGGCGCCTGAAGAAATTTGGGCTAAGGCCAGAAATCCTTAGGGACTTAGGGACCAGCACGTAACAGGATGTGAGCTGCCAGAACTGCAGGAACTGTATAACCAGCGGTGCCTCAGGAGGTCCCTGAAGATCATCAAAGACACAAACCATCCCCACAACAGCCTGTTCTCCCTGTTACCCTCAGGGAGGAGATACAGGGTCCCAAAAGCACGCACAAATCGCTTGAGGGACAGTTTCTTCCCGCAGGCCACGAGACTCCTTAACATACACAAATAATGTAGTAGCTGTACTGTACCGTACTGTAGCTGCTACCATTATGTATGTCTAATGTTTAATTGTATGTTTAATTAGGTATATGCTATTTGCACCTGTACGTCAAATACGTCGAATTTAAAATGTTTAAGCACGTCTAAAGTATGCACATGACATGTGCACCTATGTGCAGTGAATATGCCACTGTCTCTGACTTGTCTTATCACTCTACTGCCTTATTGCTTGTTGTGTCTCTTGTTGTTTTTGCACTCATATGCCCTGTTGCCATTGTACTATGTTGTAAACGGAGTCCACAGCACAAGAATTTCACACGTGATACTTGTACCATGGAGTGACAATAAAAATCCTGAATCCTGAATACAGGCTTGTTTTGATGGATTAAACCCAGGGGCAGACTCAAAACACATTTCAATATGGGATAAATGACAATTATCTGAAATTTGATTAAAGCACCTCTAGGAAGACAGCCCATTCTTAGTTGTTTTTACTTTTTACACCTATATTTTCTCAAATTCAAAAAACATTCAAAAAACAATTTGTTGAACCCAGATGGAGAGGTGGACCTGGCGGTGACGGCAAGAGTGTGGAGTGGAGGGAAGAAGTTCAGGGAACTCTTGCCTTTCATCCAAGGTCACATCCCTGAAGATGAAAGGGCAGTGAAGTGAAGTCAGCCTGCGTGAGAAGCTGTATGATATATGGAAGCCAGACGTGGGCCCTGAGGGTGGAGCATGAGGAGAAGCTGGACAGAGCGAAGATGAGGATGAAAGACGAGCACAGAACTGAGACAGAGGATGGGAGGGGAGGCGATAGCGGGTGTAGTGAGGAGAGGCAGACTGAGATGTATGGACACGTACGGAAGGAAGCAAATGAACAAGAGGGGACAAAACCCATTGGCTCAGTCATAGTACTCACATACCTATAACAGTTTATTACTGCTCTATTTAAGAGGCTATTGAGTAAATTACCACTCCTCACCTCACACACATACACGCACATACATAGATACACACACTCCCTCAAAAACACATACAACCAGGAAACATACAGGCCAATCAGTGAATTCCAGAATGCTGATGGAGTAGTGAAACCGCGCTCCCAGACATATCAGAATTTACCTACCGAATAACTTAAAAACGTGTAATTTTTCAGTGAAAGGGATAGTAGATGAGTGGGTGAAGAATCACCAGGAGTCAAAAAGAAGAGAGAATGCACAAAACTCAAGATGGCACGCCTCGGCGGCAGAGATGGGAAAAGTACACACATTCTTTACTTAAGTAGAAGTACAGTTACTTATCTAAATAAAGACTCTAGTAAAAGTACTGATTCAACTTGTTTAATCAAGTAAAAGTAAAAAAGGACAGGCTCTGAAGTGTAATCAAGTATAAAAGTAAAAAGTATTTCTCCCGGCTGTTTTTGTGCAAAGCTAACTGAACCTCACGTCATATTAAGATAAACAGAATTTCTGCGCGCTGCACCCGCTCAATTCTGGGGCGGGGACTCCAATTATAGTAGTAGGATTGGCTACAGGTGGTGTATGCTGATGGTATATACTGTAATCTCCGGTCCTGGATTTGTTTGAAACACAGTCAGTTAAGAGCTAAATCTAGGAAATGAAATAAACCTACAGTCCTTCAAGTCAGTTTTGGTGGAGCACGAAATCCTTCATCACTTGTGTTAGTGGTAGGGAGTGGACTTGGTTCAGGCGATGTGTGCCCAGCACTTGGCGGATCCGGATCCGACACACGTGGGCCAGACTGCGAGGACATCTCTTGGCCTCCAGAAAGACCCTGAGAGCGTCGGGATCCGCCCTCTCCTCCAGCTTTGCCTGCACTGTGAACCAAAGGGCCGGCTCAGCGCCGTGGTCCAGCAGCAGCTGGACGAAGGCCGCGTTGCACCTTCTTTGCAGCAACACCACCAGCAGGAGAGAAGCCATGTCACGAGTCAGAACGCCAGCAGCCTGGAGCAGCAGGCGGAAGCAGTCCAGGTGGTTGCGTTCACCACTGATGTAGAGAGGAGACATCTCGAGGGTGTGATCAGTGTCTATGTCAACAGTAACAGCAGCACGGTACATGATGAGTTCCTGCAGTATCTCCAGCCTTCCTGCCCGGGCAGCATCGTAAACCAGGGTGAAGCCGTGTCTGCCTCTGTTGGGATCGGCCCCGGCTTCCAGGAGGACCCGGACACAGTCCAGGTGACCGTAGTGGACGGCATAGGAGAGAGGCGTAAAGTCCTCCTGATCAGCTAGGTCTACCTGTGCTCCTTGGGTGATCAGGTAGTCCACACAGGCAGCATGACCTTGCCAGGCTGCCAGCCCCAGAGGGGTCCACCAATCCTCGATAAAAACCTCCATAAATTCATAGGGCTCATTGATCCGCCTTCTGAAGCGCTCTTCCTGCAGCAGGCTCCTCAGTTTGTCCAGGTCTCCTGCCTCGGCAGCATCATGGAGCCTGTTGCTATGTCCTGCTCGAGCAGCCATGCCTTCAAATATGTCCATGTACCACACCGACTGTGTCTCAAACAGAAGTTAATTATGAAGGGACTGAATGTGGGTTGACATTATGACATCATAACATGACATCATAACATTATTACATCATGATATTGTAATAACAATATCTGATGAAGTCACTCACTGATGACATCACAATTGCTCAAGTGACATCACTGATGAATCACTCACTGATGACATCACTATGCTCGAGTTACATCAATGATGACATTGCAATCGCTCGAGTGACATCACCAATGACACCATCTAGTGGCAAGGCGGTGTGATGGGGGCTGAAAGACGCGACTGCATATGTATTGGAGGAAGCATGCCCAGTCTACAACTCCCCAGATCGGCAGAGGGGGTGGAGCAACGACCGGGAGAGCCTATAGCAGGGGGTGAGATCCGAACAAGCTTGATAAAAAAATATATAGATATATATATTAGCCTACTTCGTTACTTCAGAGAGCACCTTCTATGAAGGGTGTTCACTTAACGCTAACAACGAGAACAGCTAAGAAGGTGAAATAAAAAACACAGGGAGCCATATTTTGATCACTGGGCAAGTGAACACACATTTTGACAGTAAACGCACGTCTGGGAATCAGCCAAATTACCTGCTGACTCATTTTGACTGCTTCTAATTTTGACAGAATGCCCAACCGATACACAGGCCATGGCTGACAGTTGCTCCTAGTTGACAGAAGGCCTCTAATCTCCACAGAGCCTTGAGGGTCCATCCAGTCGGCCATGCCAAGGCATCTGCGGCAGGACGCTCTTGTCATTGACCCCTGGAAGCGTGCCTGGGTGAGGACGACAGGCTGCTATCAGGAACGAGATACAGCAGCAGGCAACAGGCAGCGGGTCCTCTCTGCCTTTCCACTCCTCATCAAAGTCAGCACATTGCATTAGTCTGTTTAGCTTGCTTTCTGCCTGCACTGATGTATCCCGAGTGTCTCTCTCGGTCCGGGTCTTCATCCCGCCTGCTGGTCCCACATATTTCTGTCTGAACATTGAAGGAAGGATGCCACTCCTTTTTGTGTGCTGATGGCTTAGAGCTTTGGTGTGGAAATGTTTCATCATTTCACTTCAATTATGCTCAGAGTACTAAAACCACTTTCATCTGTTCACTGTATCATCAGTGCTTTTAGCGTCAAAGTCATTAGATACTGTATGGCTACATGTTGCTCACTGTACAGAAGCAGATTCATCTGAGGTAACACGAATGAGTGGAACATGTGTGTTGCCAATTATCTAGGGGCTCACATGAGAATACATAAACTGACACTACTCCTTTTTTGTCATTTCAAACACATTGAACTGCAAACAGGCAAAATAGAGAAGGCACAGATAAAACAGTAGAGTAGAGTAGAGCGTGTACATCCACTCGATTAGCAGATGCAGGACAAACAAATGATCAACAACAGGCAAAAAGTAGAGTCTGCACACTGCGTAGAGACTTATCCCAGTAGACGTATTGTATGGTTTACGTTTCGGTCGAAGCGACCATCAGAATGGTTTACGTTTCGGGTCGAAGCGACCTTCATGAGAGAATAGAGGAAGTAGAGAAGGCATTCTGGGAAAGTCTGCAGTGTTGTTTTGCCTTTTACTCCCTCTGACTGAACATCAATTTGCTACATTTTCCAAATTCGCTGCTGAATGGGGCTTTTGAATTCAGTTAATAGCATTGCCATCCATTATACAAGTAACTCCTCAGAACAGTGTTGAAGGTGCACTGCAGGACACCAGAGCATGGCCAGTCGGCCACTGCCGTATTGGGTCCCTTAGGAACATTTAATTTGGTAGCAAATGCAAAGCTTTTTCATTTGCTCCTGCTTCCATCTCTGTGGGATGAACATACTCAGAAGCTCTTTGATGTGGACATCCCCCCACAATCCTAAATATTCCCAATTCAACTTCATGTTCTTTCCGAGCCTTTTACCGCCTGGGAAGACGGAGACCAAGAATTCTAAATGTGCGCTGTTTAGGAGCTGATTTCAAGCCTTTATTACCGTAAATTCCGGACTATAAGCCGCACCGGTGTATAAGCCGCACCTGCAAAGTTGACTATTTTTTTCTTATATAAGCCGCACCGGACTATAAGCCGCGGGTGTTTTAATGGTATTTTTTTTTTTTATTGTGTTTTAATGTTTAATTACCATATGTAAGGGTTCATGCACAGAGGGGATTGTCGGGAAAGAGATGGCTGTTTGAGGAAGCTCCCATTTATTAACATTTCAACAAAACAACATAACACAACACCACCTGTGTTGTTTTTTACAGTGCACACAGTGTCATACAGTGTGGTGAAAAGAGGGCAAGAGAGGAAATTAAAACTTATTATAGTTATATAGGATTTATAGTTAGAAAGAGTGCTAAAAAAAGAGAGATTTTTTTTTTTTTTTTGAAAAAATCCATAGATAAGCCGCACCGTTATATAAGCCGCAGGGGCCAAAAAAGGGGAAAAAACGGGGAAAAAGGTGCGGCTTATAGTCCGGAATTTACGGTAAGTGTGTTAGTTTTACTGATGACATTTTGGTTATAATCTTACACAGCGTGGATATGTGTGTGACTGTAATACAGAGATGCTTAGAGTACCATGAAAATTAATTAAAAGATGCAATTTCAATAATAAGCATAGCTTATATGTGAGCTTCTCTAATTAATTTATATGTAATCCATAATGCACATTGTAAAATCACAACATTATGTGAATTACGGTACACAGATCTCAGATCAAACGAGATATTTGCGCAGATAACAATTTCTTCTAAAATCCATTAAAAAAAAAGATGAAAATCACTATAACTGTATAACTGTTTAAAGAAGGTACAGATACAAAGAGATTAACGTGACAGGTGTCCATATGGATGGAAGGGTATTAAAGCTAGCTTTAGGGCGCAGGCTAGCTTTTTGATTTGCCAGCTTTGGGTCGATTGCTTGAAGGTCAGTGTGTGATGCATGACAGAATCACACAATCATCAACAAACGGTTATAAAATAGAAGCGTAGTAGTGCGGTAAAACCCATTAGCATCTGCCATGGGCGCTATCTCATCCATCACTGCTCTAGGAGTTTGGGGAGGAGAGAGAGATCTGTCCATCATCCACCTCTTTGCATCTGCTCTTCATGTCCTCGAGGATATGTTAGAGGGAGGGGAAGGCTGTGATGCAAAAAGCAGTCCAAATGAAAGAAATGTAGGTTACCTTTGGTGTAACTGCCTACCATACAGTAAATCAGGTCACTCGCTACACTGTCTGTGTTGGACCTGCATGCAGTACCTGACTTTAAACCCCTAGGTTGTGATGAATGAGTCCTTGGCTAACCCTGCTGCTGTGTCTGCGGGGAATAGGGTCCTGCAGACTCAAATCACCTGAGAGTCACGGTACAGATGGCCGTGGATAAAGCAGCCATCAGTAACCACAGAAAAGCCGCGCTGCCGCACTTAGCGGTTAATAACACATCTCTCATCTGTTCATCAAAGCAGGTCTCCAACCTATATCAATCAATCAATCAATCAATCAACACTTTATTCCAGACACAGAGGCGATCCATAGTACATCACAATAAAAAAAAAATACATACCTATACCTGTCCACCGTAGCCATCTTTCTCTGCTACTCTCTGTCCTCTCTAGCCTCTTCCCCCGGACACAGAGAAAGACAGACACAGACTCACAAACACCACTGACCTTTTCCACAACTCGTTTCCTCCAAACTTCCCCTTTTTTAACCTCTAGCGGCATTGCATTTATTATTTTCACCTCTAGGGGAACTGCCTTTATTACTTCACCCCAAAATGCCACGCCAGATTATGCAAGATAAGCGAAACGGCACGGTACCCCTGGGAACCCGCTCGCTTCTGTCTGAAGGCAACAGGAGGGATAGAAGCCGGGAGGGGGGGGAGGGGGGGGGACTCTGTGCGTCGAGCCGACATTTAGAGTTGCCTAGCATTAGAATTAAAGACCAGGGGCCCGGTTGCATAAAGCACCTTAAGATTTTCCTTAGATTTCGAGTTAAGGTGTCCATAAAATAAAATCGGTTGCACAAAACACCTTTAAATCTTGTGCTTATGTTTTTCTTAAAATGTTTAACCTTAAGGAGAAGATTTAAGGGTGTTTTGTGCAACCGATTTTATTTTATGGACACCTTAAATCGGACTGTAAGGAAAATCTTAACTTAAGGTGCTTTGTGCAACCGGCCCCAGTTCATTCTGATTCTGCAGCCGCTCAGACTTCCACACATTCTGCTGTAGTGCTACAGAGACAAAGGAAGGTCAAACAGAAAGAGCATTTCTTCCATTTAGCAAGGTAGCAACCTGGGATCGTAAAACCCAGTCATCTTTAAAATAACCCAGGCTTGTTGTTGTTAGTAAGATGGGTCTTTATTAACAGCAAGCCTCTTTTAAATTGCTTGTTTCTGCGGCTTGATTAACTTGCTAATCAGAACTGGGAGGAGTATGACAGTTTGAATTACAGCAGTCGTGCTGTTCAACCAATGACAGATGTTTGGCAGTAGGGAAGCAGTCTGGAACACACATGTTGCAGCCAGGGGTTTTGTTTCAGCTTGTTTGGGATGGGAAGCGCATAACTGTCCAGGGAAATCACCAAATGCAACCAAAACCCAAAGTCACCTAACTGATTCTCTCCACACAGAGGACACCAGAACACAAGCTGTTAGTCACACTGGGAGCTCACAAATCCATTCACTGATGGCTCCCTTGTGTCATCATCCAGCCAGAGTGAGATTTCACTGTAACCTCGTCCAGGACAGAGATGAAAAACAAATAAGGAATCTGAGCCAGAGCAAAAGTGACCTCTGATCCGATTAGGATCTCCAATCGCGTTAGGCAGCCTCACTGATGTCTGTTCACGCTCCACTCCGCTCCCCCATCCTGCTCTCATTTCCTCGCCCCTCATCAGCGATGGAAAAATACACAATTACACAGGTGTGCATGAACACTCGTACTGTACCCATAGCCATGTGTTATGAACACTAATAACTAGGTGCAGTGGCCATGCACAAAAACATGCACATATACACACACGTTGCGCGCGCACGCTCACGCACACACACACATATGGTGAATTTAATCCATATACACACGGAAAGGGTGACCTTTCTGCAAGTTAGAGTTTCATCTTTGTTGTGCCATGATGTAACTGGATTAGAGCGGTTCATCCCTGAAGTCATCACTTCATTCATTCACTAATCAGCTCCGTTGCCCCTCCCTGTGTGTGTGTGTGTGTGTGTGTGTGTGTGTGTGTGTGTGTGTGTGTGTGTGTGTGCGTGCGTGCCCCTCCCTCCCTGTTGGACAGTAAGAGAAGAGGCTCACGTGGAGGCAGCATCCTCAGGAGAACAACCCTCTGTCAGCCTCGCTCTCCTGCACCTGCTGATGAGGTGTCACTCCTCCTGCAACGCAACCTGCTGCTTCATGCCATAACAGAAGAGCAGGCCGCAGCATGGTGGGCCGACCCGCAGACTTGCTTACGCTGTCTGTCTGTCTGTCGCCTGTCTGTCTGTCTGTTGCCTGTCTGTGCTTCAATACACTGTGTGTCAGCCAGCCTCCCCCACTGCTCAGTCAATGAGCTAAAAGTATATTGCTGAATAGCACTGACATCTGTTTTTGGGGGAAGGTATAGCAATAGCTTTTTTTTTGCTTTTTCTAACAAAAGATCATGACAGACTCCTGTAGAAAAAACAACAACAACAAACTGACCAAATATTGGCAGTAAAATATAATCAGACCGGTAATGATATTGCTTTTTAAAGCTGAGATCGGCTGATACCGATGTGTGCTGATAGATCGCTGCATCCCTAGTGCTGAAGTCAACCCGGTTTTTATGCACCACACACACACACACACACACACACACACACACACACACACACACACACACACACACACACACACACACTTACACACACACTTACACTTCAGTATTTTTCTTTCTATGCGCACATGCACAAAGAGCCGTTATCTGCCGACACGCTAGCGCACAGACACCTTATCTCTAAGACGTGCTGCTGTCAGGGTCTCCATAGTGGCGGCGAACTCGAGCGATGCCGTGCGCTCACTGCGCGGAGCTCCATTACAGTCAGGTCACTTACTGTAATCACAGCACACCATCAGTGCTCTGCACTCACACACCAGCCCTATCAAGACCGCTCCACTCGGAAGAGCCATCCAGGACATTCCATCCACACAGCGCTCAGAAGTTAGAGCCGCATGATAAGTTAGGTGTTCTGGCTATGAAAACACGACCACAAGAGATATTTTACATTTTCACAGGGAGGTGTAGTTCCTCTGGAGCATGCACACTGCACAAAGGGTTAAGGATGAGAGAGAGAGAGAGAGAGAGAGAGAGAGAGAGAGAGAGAGAGAGAGAGAGAGAGAGAGAGAGAAAACGGTGAGTACTAAGACAGAGGAGGGGTATTGTTGACACTATAAACCCAAAGCTGTTTTACAGTTTCACCCTTCACTCTTAAGACAAAGCAATAGCCTTCTTGAGTGTCACAACACTGAAGAAGGCTATTGCTGAACACGTCTGACCCAGATTTATCCTATAATAAAAATGTGTGAGTGAGTGACCAAATTGTGTTCGGTCACCCCAGGCCCCAGCTATGGCATTTCATGTACGATAGTGGTGAATCTTTCCAGAAGTGTAAAGAGCGTAAGAGTGTAAAGGTGACCTATCGGAGCCAGATCTTTAAATTAGGTAATTAGGGCCGACCAAATGCCATGGGCAAAAATGGCTAATTAGTGGCCAAAATGAGTCAACACAGGTTCGGCACCATGGAGAGCTCCAGTCTTTAGCTACTGATCCCGGAGCTCACATGAATGGAGCACAGCTGAGCCGAGTTGGAATCAGGAATCAGCCAGCGAAGTGGACTATGAAAATCCTCTGGAGAGAGAGAGAGGAGAGGCTGCATGCCAACCCTGTGAGCAAGGCCTGCCTAAAAATGAACAGTGATTGTGTGCTCCAACGCGTATTCTGCTAGTTAACTAAAAGGACATTGAGAGAGAGTGCTGGCCTGTTTTCTTTTTCTACAGTTTCCTTTGGCCTTGCACCCAAGTTGTTTTTTGGACTGAGTGAGTATGCTCGCATTTGCTGAGTTTGGGCCAGCGGTTCATTATAGTGGTGTCCGGGCCGGGACCTTGAGGGGGTTCCAGGGGGTCCCCAGCAAAAGCGGGAATAACATATTCTCTCACTATAACTCCATCCTTAAGTAACACAATGTCAGAATGTATATGACAAGTTTGGTCATGGGCTTCATACACGTTCTGTAATAGCACCTCTACAATAAAAGCAAAAAATTGTATCAGATGGGGGTTCCCTCTGACAAAATCTTATCAGATGGGGGTCCGTGGTCTAATTTGGGTCAGTTTAGGGGTCCTTGACCTGAAAAAGTTTGAGAACCACTGGTTTCGACTACCCTTCACTCTTAACCCTACAGCTTGCTGCCAATGGAGAAAAACACATGATCTGTGTTATCATGGCCAACAAACTATCCTTTCAATCTGAGACTTAGCATAAACCCACCACTGTATGTCCACGTTTAAAACCAGCCAACCAACTAACAGCCAACCGACCACCCTGATTTATAATGAACTTCATCAGAAATCCCATAAAAGTCCAATTAAATGTAACAAGCGGAAATCACAGTGTGGAGTGATGATGATGATGATAATCCAAAGTGCTGTACTGCCGCAGGGCAAAAGACAATAAGATAAGGATGGGACAAATCTGAACGAATACTGCCATGTAACAGGAACAGTACAAGGCTCTAGTCACTGACAGCATTTGAAGGAGTTTATTGTATTCACCTTATGTAGCCCCGCCCACTTGACCCATTGTGTCACGACTTCCTGTTCAAAACGCCGGCTGTTTTACCTGCTCAAACTAGTCTGACTCACCTGGTCAAACCTAGTTTGACTCACCTATGAGTCAGACTAGGTTTATGAGTCACAGGAAATGTAAACACAATCAGAACTTCCGATTGTGTTTACCTGTTAAGTCTCTCAAACCAGACTGTCTCTTCTACATAAGGTGAAGTTGTATGTGTATGCTTATGCGTGTGTGTGTGTGTGTGTGTGTGTGTGTGTGTGTGTGTGTGTGTGTTAAAAGGTGTATAAAGTGGAACCTGTCAAAAGGCCAGTTGTGGATGTATTGAGAATGCTGTGAAAGGTGAGACAAAAAGTAAAAATAAGCAAGACCAATGGGTGAAGATATAAGAGGGGGATATTACAAAGGTCATCCAGTAACTTTCAGAATAAAGGGTAACGAAGAAGAGGCTGTAATTATGCTGATCAGGCTAAAACAATCAGCATCACACATTGATATAACAGGTACAGTAAGCTGTCGACATTAATTATAATAGTTGGGCTGCAGAAATAGCACAAATACTAGAATTTCCCCTAGGAAAGGCCAGTGTTTGATTATGCATGAGCATGGAGTGTAACAGCTAATGAAATGTGGATTAGTAGACTTTACATCTTGTCTTCACTTTGATTATTTTTAACCTCATAAAATAATTCAAACAATATTCTCAGACATCCCACAAACAGCCCCCCCTCCCCCACACACACACACACACACGCGCGTTCCGCTGAGACTTACCACTTGGTGGCGTGTGCGGTGGTAGGGCTGGATGATGGGCAAGCCCAGGGGCGTCACCCACTCCACAGTGCGGCCAGACTTGGAGATCAGCCTGGCACTGTCTGTCAGCCAGTCCTGCAACACAGACAGACACCAGCAGGGGTCAAGTGAGGCCACACACACACACACACACAGGGCTGAGGGGACCACTCAGAGCAAAGTAGGCCACTTCACCAATCACTGAGAGAGAATTCCTGCCGATTTGTTGCTTGTGTTGTATGTGTGTATGTGTGTATGTGTGTGTGTGTGTGTGTGTGTGTGTGTGTGTGTATGTGTGTTTGAGTGTGTGTGTGTGTGTGTGTGTGTGTGTGTGTGTGTGTGTGTGTGTGTGTGTGTGTGTGTGTGTGTGTGTGTGTGTGTGTGTGTGTGTGTGTGTGTGTGTATGTGTGTGTGTGTATGTGTGTTCTCACACACTTGTATCAGCCCAATCAAGTTCAAATCAGCCACTTCTGACAGTTGGCTGACGAGGTTTTCATGTTCTGCTGTGTAGAGGCTTTAATAAAACCAGGCTGTAAATATAAATACACTGTCGAGCCTTTTGTACAACAACAAGCAGAAAAGAGAAAACTTCCTCTCCAAGGCCTCAACAGATGTTGTGTGATCTATCTAGGCTGCTCCTGGACTGCATGGAGTGTTCTCCTGTGAACAGGTGTTGCAGACTTCCTGTGTGGAACAGGTGGAGAGTGTTGCTTAGTCTCAACATTAAGAGTGCAACAGTTCTGTCTGCATCAGCCGTGTCTCCAAGAATGGAAACCCTATTAATGTCCCACCGGTGTCTCCACGCACGCACGCACACACACACACACACACACACACACACACACACACACACACACACACACACACACACACACACACACACACACACACACACACACACACACGCACGCACACACACACACACACACACACGCAGCGCTATAGGAAAGACAAATAAGCCCCAGCCGGGCCCAAAGCTGCTTCATTCATCAGCTGGCCTGCCTCCCCTCCTCTCTCTACTCCACCCCTCCTCCTCTCCTCTCCCTGAATCTACTCCCAGGCACAATAAAACAAAGGAGGACAGCATGAGAGCAGAGCAAATTGGAGAGAGAGAGAGATATATTAAGTAGCTAGATAGCTAAACAGATTGAATGATCAATGGATAGATTGATAGATTACAGAGAGAAAGAAAGAGAGGGAAAAGGAGCAGGTGGAGAGCAGGTTGAAGAGAATGAATAAGAGTGTTGACAGAACAAGTGGCAAATGTACAGAGAGGAGGTCAGGGATGACAGCACACGTGTGTCCACTGTGTACTGTTTTATTTTGCACATTGTAAGAAGAAAACCCATTTTCATTATTTAAAAAAAAAGGGATGACAGCAGGAAATGATCATCTACACCTCTCTCTCTCACGCGTGCGCATGCATGCACACACACACACACACACACACGCGCACGCGCACACACACACACACACACACACACACACACACACACACACACACACACACACACACACACACACACACACACACACACACACACACACACACACACACACACACACACACACACACACCAGGTCAGGGCCAAGGTATGATGGGAAGGGTATTTTTCATCTCAGACTGGGCTGTCCCCACACTTTCCCCTGAGGGAGGCACACAAACCCTGGGTGGCGGCTCTGTGTGTTAGCTAGCCAAACCGTTCCCCTCCTGTGGAGATAATGTAGCATCCCCTAGCAGGTGCATGCTCCAAATGAATTGGATCTATAAATGGAGTCTATGTGATGAATGGGCACTGCTGCCTGGGTAATAGTGAAGCAAATTAGTTGTTAATAAAGGGAGTAGAAGAGCGAAAAAAAAACTATCTCATCCTAAATTCAGTATTGGGTCAGTGGAGGGTTCTGGATACCTGATCTTGAATGTGCAAACAATGCGCTCTGTAAACGCAAGGAACCTGTCTATCACCTGGCTACCTAAATAGGTACCTGCTTCATTAGGTATCTCATTTGAATGTAGGTGACAGAGAAATAATGTTGGTTTCAGACTTCGTCAAGGTAGCGTCAAAGTATTATTTCAAGCTTTAGCTCAACTTGCCTAGCTAATAGCCTGACATCGCCAGACGCAAATGTGATCTGCCAGAGCAAAACATGAGCCAGGTTCCCAGGCCACTAGCTAATGTTGCAGTGTCCCAATTCCAGTCAGTTAGGATCCTGACACCCAAACCAACCGCCCTAAAATGAAGTAATGTTTGACGTTATTGACGATTTAAAAATGAAAATAAAAAGAACATGATAGATGTTTGTTATTTTAGCGAACATTGTGTCACTTACAGTATATTCTCTAGCGAGAGGCTTTTGGGCGGCGCTATTAAACAGAAGTTTGTGGCTAGTTTCGTTCTTCGTTGGGTTAATAGGGTTGCAAAGCATTATGGGATATCCTACCCCACCTAAAGGAACCATTGCATGCTTCCTCGGAAATTTGCCAAAAATAGGTACCTAGAAACGTTGCAAATAATGTATCCTGCCTTCACAACAACAACTTCCTACCTAGAAATGCTACCAACTGTATATAGGTTGATTCCTTGCGTTTCCAAAAACGTTTGTATGCATTTTTTTCCCCGTTTTGCGGAAATCCTATAGCCCTACATTATGCTATGTGAATGTATGGTTGTGCTATGTTCAGGTGTTGTTGAATGTGACTTAAAGCACATTCACAACCTGAGTGGAAATAGTGTACGCAGGGATACTTGAAAAGTGGAAAACAAGAATATAGCCTACTACTGTAGAGCTACTGTGTACTACTGTAGATTACAAGGAGGGGTGCTTCATAGCAGTTGCACTGCACGTCATCCGTGTTATCGCAGCAGTTTAATAGTAACAGAGAGGTGTGAGTTTGTACTCGTGATAAATGTCTCAGGCAAGAGTGTGTTATTGTGTGGAGGTGTAGCGGACCCACCTGGATCTGCCTGGTGCCTGTAAACATCTCCTTCAAGCTACTGAACACCTGACGCACCAGGTAATGAGACGCATCCCATATATATTCCTGAAAATACAACACATGATTATGCGTACACACACACACACACCGCAAAATGGCCAGCTACACAGCGTTTCTCAATAGAAAATGGGTCTAAAAATGAATAAAGGCTTTTCCATTGGAGTAATCATTGGGGATCGAACAGATAATGGAATGTTGCAGCGCTGAGTGAAACGTGGTACATCATTACAGTGATATGATCTCCTTGGTAGACTTTTATCTATGAGCTGCCCCCCCCCCCCCCCCCATCCTACTCTGTAATCAGTCACAATTACACTTCTCCCCAAAAATCCCCTGTTTAAACAATTAGGGACATTAAGCAGAAGTCATTTAGCACAATCCTCCGGCTGTTAGATGCTAGACACTGACAGCAGTATCATGGCAATCCCATCTGTACAGACAATGTAATTAACTATAGCTATACTATATGGCTATTTGACAGAGATGAAACACCACTGAACTGTAAGAAGATGAAATGCTTCCATTCTTCCATTCCATGATCTCATTCAACAGATTGGCTTTGCCCATCAAAGACCATTTATCTCCAGCCAAATGGAATAGTAGTTTAAAACTAATAAAAATAGATCTATAGTGGCAGTAGATAATCATACCATATATGTCTATTAATCTTTCCTGGCCTCCCTGCCACAACCATTCAATATCTTACTGCAATGACAATGCAAACTTGAACAGCCTCTAGGGCTGGGCAATATACTCGATACGGCAATATATCGCGATATTGTATTTCCCGATACTGTATCGATAATTGGACGCCAAGTATCGCGATATTATTATTATTATTATTTTTATTTATTTTTTGCAGGCCATGCCATGCCAGGCCTCTGCATCTGGTGATTCCCACCCCTAATCGATACTGTATCGATATTTCCCATATCGATGCGTTCAGTAACACTCAGTAGTTTTGACTAAATTTGTCCACTAACTTATCAGTATAAAGTGATGTACATATTATTACACTACCTGGGTGGTACACAGTGTGTTGTATATTTAGCTCTATTATTTAATTTTTAGTAAATTCAGTAGAATATCGCAATATATCGCAATATGTATCGCATCGCAATATATCGTGATACAATCGTATCGTGACCCAAGTATCGTGATACGTATCGTATCGTGAGATCCTTGCCAATACCCAGCCTCTGCTCTAGTCTTCCTCCAGGCAGCTCAACTCGCAGACAGTCTTGTACTCGTTCACTCAGTTCCCACATAACAAAATGCCATATCTGTAAATACATGCGTGTCACCTGTGTGATGAATGCCTCCATGCACAAAGATAGTATGGTGTGAGGATAGACCTCAGCAGGGAAGACCGCATATTTCACCCTAAATGCATCTGGGATTAATAGGCTGTGTCTGTGTGTAACACTAAAAATAGATATATGCCTGCCTGCTGAGAGAAGAAGTAGAGGAGGAGAGGAAATTGCAGGGAGAGACCCGTATAGAGGAGACCCCGCTAAAGGTCACCCTGTCATACCATGCTGATAGCACGCTAAAAATAAAACGGTGTACAGGAGAAGGGAGAGCCCTTCTCTACCACCTCCCCCCTCCCACCCCCACTCCTCTCCACACACCCCCCACCCCCCCTACCTTGGGGAACTCATCAATCTCCTTCAGTCTTTTCTCTATCTGGAGGCGGCCCCCGTAGCGTGTGACTCCGTACACCACCGTCATCACAGTCTGCTTGACCACCTTCCTGCTGATGAAGCCCTCCAGGATCTGAGCAATCTTCAGACCATCTGCTGCATCCCGCACTCTGAAGTCCTCCACCTGACTCGTGCACGCACACGCACGCACACGCACACGCACACACACACACACACACACACACACACACACACACACACGTTGAAGAGCGTGTCCAAATCGACTCTTTTGGGGGACATTGTGATGTACATTCAGATGTAATCTGGGCAGAAATGCTTTAACACAATCTCCAATAATGTCTTTACACTGTACAATCCATACTTCACCACAGCAGACCGAGTGGCTGTTACCTTTTGTATCGCTTATCCCTAAGAGTGAACAACCAGATTTAATTTATCTGGAGAGGTAGCTCTTTACAGTATTTCACAATCCTGATATAATCTAATCTAATATATTGCTAATATAATCTAACAATACTGTAACTGCAATGCCCAGAGGTAACAATAGGACAATGAGATAGGGACTGGTAGCAGACTGCACTCTACTTTCAGTGGCTTCCCCAGCTCATTGACAACTCCACAATACACTTTGCAGCTACAGTCACTGGCCATGGAAGCTTTGGCATGGGGCACACTCCCCTCCAGACGGTACGGGGAAAAATCAATACAGTGTGTTCACGATTGACATCAAATTGTTTCTCCCTAAAATAAGCAGCCTCACAGCAAGCCAGGTCCTTCGATTGGGCTGTGTCTGTGCCAGCGGGACAAGGGAGGTAAAAATATTCTCACTGCAAACAATCTTAAATGCAAGACGTACACTGAAAAACGTAAGATGTATTCTCAATGCTTGGTCTGTCACTCACTATGGGCAATTGCATCTAAATCAACCGCAATTCGGTTGCAGTTGCAAGTCTGCGCAGTTCAAAGGAGAGCGAGATGCGAACCGCGGCAACTGCACACTGGTGCTGCTGACCTGTTGAGCTACTCCACTGTACACATCCTGGGGCACGTCACAGGGCATGAGGTTGACTGACGTGGCACCGATCACATCTCTGCCTAGGGCTGCATAGTGCTGGAGACCATTACAGGAGCCATCCTGGAGGAGAGATGGAGTGAGGAGGAGGGGAGGGGATGAAAGAAAAGGGGTGGAAGAGGGGAGGAGAGAGAGAGAGAGAGCATGAGAGAGGGCAGTGCAGGAGAGAGGTTAAGGGTGAACGAGAGAGAGAGAGAGAGAGAGAGAGAGAGAGAGAGTAGGTGATTAAATGAATTTGGAAGCCATGGGGAAGAACAAAGGGGGAGATGTGAGAAAGTAAAGAGGAGGAAGAGAGGATAAAACGAGAAGGGAAGGACAAGAAAGAGGAGAAAGGTCAGCGGGCAGAAGAGAAACAATGAAGAACACATAGATGATGATCAAGATCAATCGCAGGAGCATCGACTGGAAACCTGATATTAGAGATTTGGTGGAGGCCATTAGCCCACCACGTTCAAAACATAATATCACCATGTCCCACAGCCTCTCATCACATCACAGCCTCTCATCACGTTCATACCATATATGTCCCACAGCCTCTCAGGTGTCACTTCATTTGAGTTTGCACTTCAACGCCAGAGTAACAAACCATTAAGGAGCATCTTCAATTCCTCCCTTATTGCTCAAAGCAACATGTGGACTGTGACGAGGCGTGGCAGAGAGGAAAGAAAAGGAGCATAAATAAGTTACGCTTGCTGAGTTGACAAATAAAAGCTAGAATATAACAAGGCTATTAATGAGGGCCTGAGGGGAAGACGAGGCTGCTTGACTCTTTGAAAAATTATACTAGCGACACACCTGCAATTCACTGGAGTACCAATTTGAGCCCGCATACAGTCGTTAGTGGGCCGTATACACACACTATGTATCCACTATCCCCCCCCCCGCGCAACACTTAAAAAACATTTTTTTTATCCTTTTTATTTCACATTTACAAGTTTCTATTTGCTCTGTCCTCTATCAACCTGATGCTTTTGCTTTTGATATGTACTATTTTCTGTGAGTATTGATTTTATTTGTATATTCCACTCTTTTTCAAATCAATCATTCCTATTCTTGTTTTTATCTCTTGTAAAGCACTTTGAACTGCAACTTTTGTACGAAAAGTGCTCTATAAATAAAGATTATTATTATTGTAGAAGCCTGTCTAAAACATGACGAAGCCAACCTGTATTTGAACATATTAAAATGCTTTGGTTTGTGTGAGAAAAGACAAGCCTACAGGTTTATTCCTCGTACTGTGACCTAATGTTTAAGATCAGGCTACAGGTTTATTCCTCGTACTGTGACCTGATGTTTAAGATCAGGCTACAGGTTTATTCCTCGTACTGTGACCTGATGTTTAAGATCAGGGCTACAGGTTTATTCCTCGTACTGTGACCTGATGTTTAATATCAGGGCTACAGGTTTATTCCTCGTACTGTGACCTAATGTTTAAGATCAGGGCTACAGGTTTATTCCTCGTACTGTGACCTGATGTTTAAGATCAGGCTACAGGTTTATTCCTCGTACTGTGACCTGATGTTTAAGATCAGAGCTACAGGTTTATTCCTCGTACTGTGACCTGATGTTTAAGATCAGGCTACAGGTTTATTCCTCGTACTGTGACCTGATGTTTAAGATCAGGGCTACAGGTTTATTCATCATACTGTGACCTGATGTTTAAGATCAGGCTACAGGTTTATTCCTCGTACTGTGACCTGATGTTTAAGATCAGGGCTACATGTTTATTCCTCATACTGTGACCTAATGTTTAAGATCAGGCTACAGGTTTATTCCTCATACTGTGACCTGATGTTTAAGATCAGGCTACAGGTTTATTCCTCATACTGTGACCTGATGTTTAAGATCAGGCTACAGGTTTATTCCTCATACTGTGACCTGATGTTTAAGATCAGGGCTACATGTTTATTCCTCATACTGTGACCTAATGTTTAAGATCAGGCTACAGGTTTATTCCTCATACTGTGACCTGATGTTTAAGATCAGGCTACAGGTTTATTCCTCATACTGTGACCTGATGTTTAAGATCAGGGCTACAGGTTTATTCCTCGTACTGTGACCTGATGTTTAAGATCAGGGCTACAGGTTTATTCCTCATACTGTGACCTGATGTTTAAGATCAGGCTACAGGTTTATTCCTCATACTGTGACCTGATGTTTAAGATCAGGGCTACAGGTTTATTCCTCATACTGTGACCTGATGTTTAAGATCAGGCTACAGGTTTATTCCTCATACTGTGACCTGATGTTTAAGATCAGGGCTACAGGTTTATTCCTCGTACTGTGACCTGATGTTTAAGATCAGGGCTACAGGTTTATTCCTCATACTGTGACCTGATGTTTAAGATCAGGGCTACAGGTTTATTCCTCGTACTGTGACCTGATGTTTAAGATCAGGCTACAGGTTTATTCCTCATACTGTGACCTGATGTTTAAGATCAGGCTACAGGTTTATTCCTCATACTGTGACCTGATGTTTAAGATCAGGCTACAGGTTTATTCCTCGTACTGTGACCTGATGTTTAAGATCAGGCTACAGGTTTATTCCTCATACTGTGACCTGATGTTTAAGATCAGGGCTACAGGTTTATTCCTCATACTGTGACCTGATGTTTAAGATCAGGGCTACAGGTTTATTCATCATACTGTGACCTGATGTTTAAGATCAGGCTACAGGTTTATGGCAGATCACATAAAACGGCCCCAGATGGCCGTGGAGGTCTTGGCTTGTTAGCTTTGATCTGTCCTCTAAAAGAACACTATAAAGCATGGCTGAATGCCACAGCTTATTTTTAGGAGGCTATAAACTAGAGGTATGACAGCCTACAGTGTTAAAGCGTCAAATATTACAGTCGATATGCAGACAGACTCAATATACAGAGGTTAGGTTTCATGGAAAAATTACAGGTACAACGTAACTGTAACTACATAAATCAGTATGTGACAGACAAGCAGTGTTCTCTCTATGAAAAGGAAAACCTCTGCTCTAATCAGCATTAGTCAAGCATAGAGACACTGCGGAGCGCGTCATCATTCAGAAACCACGCCCAAAACGGGGGAAAACAGAAACCCCCCCTCCAATCCTGGCGTTCTCCTATGGGGATGATGTGCATGGTTGCGTGTTGCACAAAAAGATTGTATATACTTCCTTGACAGCTAGATCCACATTTTTCTTCTCGCCAATTCTCAATGGCTTCCTTGTTTTGCTCAGGAGTACAAAAAAACTTTAACTGCCGATTTTTTACATTTGTTGTCTGCGCAGCCCACCACACAACAGCTTTTAGCCATGTTTAATTCAAGGAAAATGACGCTGGTGTGTGGAAATGAACGGAGCTTTTCCCCCGTGATGGGCGTGGCCTATTTCATGCAGTGTCTCTACAGTGAATTTACATTTACATTTTGGGTACTTTGCCTACAGAAACTTACACTGAGTGATTAGACTTCCTTTTTTTTCTTGGGGGGGGGGGGGGGGGGGGCACAACCATCCAGGGATCAACCATGTGACCTTTTAGTAAAGCAAGGTCTCTCTCACCACTATTGTACCCTGCCAGCTCAGGAACAATTCTGCACACAGTGCACAGTGAGTTGTATGGTACCTGGTGGACAGGGACGTGAGAGATGAAGTGCGTGTGCACAGTGAGTTGTATGGTACCTGGTGGACAGGGACGTGAGAGATGAATTCTGCACAGTGAGTGGTATGGTACCTGGTGGACAGGGACATGAGAGATGAAGTGCGTTGGGTCAGGAGATCTCACAGCGCTGGCTATCTCCATACAGCAGGACAGAACCTGCCAGGGCTCATCTGCATTCATCCACCACTTCTCACCCTGACAAACACAAAGAGAACCGCGTGACACACTTATCTTGCATACACACAAACACATGTGCAAGAGCATTTTGATCCTGTGTTTTGACAAATGCACTTCCCCATTAGATTTTGGAACTCTGATTACACCTACCATTAACTCCCTGTGAGAGACAGTGGTTAAGAATTTTTTAAATGAAAATAAATAAATGAACTGTCTTTGTATGTCTTTAATAAATAAGTGCTTACAGTACATGTACACTACCAGTGAAAAATTTGGACACACCTGATTGAATGTTTCATTCATAATTCTGATCTCAAGGCTTACACTTAAACGATTGGAATTTGTTTTTTAGACAAATATTTAATAATGAGGTTGATACCTATGCATGAATTTCTTTCCAAAGACTTTGCCATTTTATCAAGGCAAAGCGTGTATAAAGAGTCTAAAATATAAGAAAGCGTTGATTTGTTAAACACTTTTTTGGTCCAAACTTTTGACTGGCAGTGTATGTTTCACTTGGGTTTCTGAGACCCTAGAATACTTTTAATATTTTTGCCTAGTAGTAGCCCACAAGTATCTAGATGTGCTAGCTACAGTATGTGTAACTATGAAGTTATGGACTATATTATTAATAAATATTGTGTATTATAATTGTATATATTAAAAGCAAAGAGCATTAATAGCAAAGACCAACAAAGACAGACTGACATTGAGTGGGTTGTCAGCAGAGTCCAGTATGTCTTCCATGATGGAGTTGGCATACTCCAGCCTGCCCTGCAGTGAGCTCCTCTTCTTCAGCCCTGTCAGGTTGATCAAGTGGATCTTTAGCCAGTCCAGTCCTTTAGGACCCAGCGGCTTCCCCTCCGCAAACAGAAGGATGGACCGTGTCACATCACTCCCCAGGTGGTTAAAGTAGGGAGGGCAGGGGTAGGTGCGTCCCCGGAAGTCCATGTTATGAGGGAACCAGAAGACCTTGTCTCTAATGTGGTTGGCGATGGAGAGTTTATAGAGAGCGTCCATACGCAAACTGTGCATCTCGTTGCATTTCTTTTTGGCATTGATCACCTCCCTTTTCATGAGGGCCTTCTCGGTGGCGTTATAGGAAGGATCCTGGGGGTTGAAGTGGGGGATTTTGGGGGCCTCTGACAGAGGGGGAGGGATGTCTAGCTTCTCACTGCCTCGGTCGTTGAAGATGGAGACAATAATGTCCAAGAGGCGATTGTTGATCCTCCAGGCACAGGTGCCCAGCTGGTTGAGGGAGTCCAGGACAGCATTGAGCTTCTGGCATTTCTCCAGCAACAGTTCGTGTTGGGTGGCCCCGTCCACTGTACGCATCACCTTGGCAGGTGTCAGCAAGTAGGCCCCGAACTTGGTAGACATCCAGGGCACGGGGGGGCACAGCATCGGAATCACGTAGGAGTCAAAGGTCAACGTGGTCTCCATGGCTTCCTGCTGCATCTGAGTCAGGATGGGGTGGGGCTTGATGAAGCCGACCTGGTGGGCAAAAAAAAAGCACAACATCATCAGAGATCAGGGACAGGAAATATCTCTCTTTAAATAGAGATGAATGTTTCAAGTACACCTAAATGAATGAGGCGTGCTTAGCTGATTTAACAACCAAGGTCGAGGTTAATCACAACTTCTGGTGTGTAGATCGTGGCCGATTTACTCTTTAACTGATTTCAATGTAACTATGAAGATGTAAATAAACAAGCTACAAATTTGGACATCTCTTCTGTAAAACTTTTCAACGTCAACGGGAAAAACAAATTCTAGAAACCATTCCTACCTATAATTGCACTCTTATTTACTACTCCTAATCACCGCAATAACATGCTATCAGCTTAAAAAAAAATACACATGTCAACTAACATACATATTTGATTTGAGAGTGAAATCATCAGGTTCTACTCCAATCCATCAAATTCTCAGAAAAATCAAACACGTCAGTGTTGCTTGCTTGAGTCAGACCGCCATGCTGCACAGCTAAATCATTAGGTTACACCAGAGCCGTGTATATAGAAGAGTCACGACATCTCCGTTCACTCCGATGGACCAGTTTTTTACTCTCAGGAGTTCACGGAATTAAGGCTCTGGATTAAGCAGCGCTGTCGAGTTGCAGCAAAATGGACAGTTTGTACTTTGAAAGGGTCCAACGTTTAAAGAATCAAATATTATCCGCGTTATTTTAGCATTCAAACATAGCGCGAGCCCCCTTCCTGGCTATTCATTGGCTACCGAGTCACGCATTTTGGACCTCCTCTGACGCCACTCTCTTGCTAGATTGCTCTGGGTTACACGTCTGATGGGCTGACCTCCTCCATCCCCACACAGCGAAGGAGGCAGAGGTAGAAAGAAAGCATGAGAGAAAAGGAAACACAGGAGGGTAGCGAGAGGAGAGAAGAAAACATGCGTGCCCCTCTGTCAAAGTGCATGGAGTTCACTTCACGCCCTGCTGGACACACACTCTCTCTCTATACTGAACAGTCTCCTGAATCCCCTGCCACGGTCCCAGGGCGGTACATCAGCCAGCCAATTAAGGGGACACTAAAAAGGGATTAGCCTGGAACCCATTGATCTTACTCAACTGCTCCCTCTGCCAATTCACATATGGGGCGAAAAATGGTTTTATAATTCATACTGAGGAGTACAAGGTGAAAGGCTGGACAAGGCAGCAACGACGTGCTTTAGAATGACGGACAGTCCTGTCCAAAGTGAAGGTCGTCTGTTACAAGGCATCTTCTTTGTTTTTGTCCTCCTACTGCAGTTCTTACTGGCTCTGTGATGTCAACTCTACAATTCCTTCA
Source organism: Poromitra crassiceps (assembly GCF_964638095.1). Classification (NCBI taxonomy): domain Eukaryota; kingdom Metazoa; phylum Chordata; class Actinopteri; order Beryciformes; family Melamphaidae; genus Poromitra; species Poromitra crassiceps. The sequence continues at coordinate 17,608,818 of NC_139632.1, forward strand.
AGTTTAACTACCGAACTCAAAGAAATTGGGAGGAATTTTGAATAGTTACATTTAAATCTCTGTTGAAAGGATATTTTTTGGTGTGGGTTAACGCTCAGGAAACTTGTTGTCAGGTTATCAAATTCTCTCAGATCCGGATCAGATCCCTCAATTGTACTTGGCCAATTCCCCCCCTGCTGCCCCACCCTCTGTCGTTAACTTATTGAACTTGAGCACAAAATTAAGTTATTTGTCAAAAAAATGTTTGGCAAATAGTGTGTCTAATCAACATTGACAGGCCCAGGACATGACTCAGAAAAATATGAAATATCTTAAAAATGACAAAATACACTGGGGGGGGGACCAATTCCAGGGCCGTTCTGTAGCTCACCCTGTGCTCTGCACTCCATGCGTAAAGGGCTAATCGAGACTATCACATTATTGTTGTAATTATTGCATTTGCACATGTGCTGTACCTGCCGGATGCTGCGGAAGGTGTACATGTGGTAGAGAATGGGGATGAGCTTTCTGTCATTGGCCGGGTTCAGGATGTCGCTGTTAATTTTGAGGGTCTTGATCATCAGGTCCACCATGTAGGTGCCCACCTCCACGGTTACTATATACGGCCAGTGGGTCTCGTCCCCCTCCAGCGTTGGTCCTGAACTCTGCTCTGTCTCCAGCTTGCACCAGTGCTCTCTGGGAAGGACATCATACACCTAGTGGCAGGGGGAAGGAAGTGGTTTATTTTCATTTAGTGACCAAGAGATTCTCCCCATAGGACTCAAGGTCATGGGGTGTGTAATAATATCTTGGTTGAAAAAAGCAGGGAAATTGTAAATCAATAACCAATAAATAAGATGACAGGCGTGGTGGTCATGTTATTGTGAATTGCCAAGTGCCGTTTTACACTTTAATAATAATCAATCAATCAATCAATCAATCAATCAATCAATCAATCAATCAATCAATCAATACATTTCAATGTGAAAGTTGGTCAGATATAAATTGGATGTAATACAAAATCACTGAAAGCAGATTGATTGCAAAATAAATATAAGCATACTTTTCTCAAGTAAACTGACAAAGAATAAATTCCCCTTTGAAAAATGTAATACAATGAAGAGGTACACGACACATAGAAGAAGACAAATCTTGATGCGTTTACCTGGTTGAGTGAACAAATAAGGCCTAGTTCTCTACCTTGGTATCTTTGGCCAGTAGGTCTGTGTAAGTGTTGTAAATGTTGCCCAGCTTTTCCACCATTTGAGTCTGGTCCTTCTGATGCACAAAGTACTTGGTGTAGACCCTGCCGCCCAGGTCTCTGGCCAGGATCTTGAGTGATTCTCCGCTGGGTGGCAGGCTGGACACACTCTGGACAAGGGCCAAGACACACTTCAACAGCTCAACATTCATGGACATTTGAGCAGAAATACAAGGAGAAGCATGCTCATATGGAAGCGTATCACATGCAAATTCAAATGGAAATGTAATATGTCTGTAAAATCTCTGTTTAAATGAAATGTCAATACTCGTAAAGGAAATGTCAAGTACAAATGAAATTATTGAATTTCCATTTTCGTTTTGAGCCAAAAACTGCCTATACAAGTGGCACATTTAAATTCAAATGTAAGATTACACGGGCATTTTACATTTCCATTTGAATTATGCATGCAATACGCTTCCATATTGTTGTCACAATTGATTCAATTTTATTGCAATATCAATCAGTCCAGCACGTTTTCCTCACAGGAAAAAACAAACTGAAAGTGGCACTTTCAAAACTAACATCATATCCTGTGTATTCCTTATTAAGGCATGCTCTTCTTTGCTATCAAAAATAAAGTTTGATGGTTTCTCAGCTGTTGTCCTTGTCTGATAGTTCACTTTGGCTGTATCGTGGTTACCAAGATTAGTTTGGGTCATATTACACACAATGATGATGGACAGAAAACAAAGGAGAGACAAGCGTGACTGCACAACACCTCTACTGTATATTTGAATGTTTTCTAGTAGAATGAAGCTTCTGAAATGTTGACAGGTTCTTGTCAAACGCTTGACTTCAGTCATCTCACTGTGATGTAGGCCAGGTTGGGTGGGTTGTGTTACCTGTATCATAATGTCAACATATTCACTGTCCTCCAGCAGACAGAGATAGGGGTAGAGGTTTTGCCTGTTGCCCCTGGTGTTGGTGTTAGCCAGGATCATCTTGCTCTCCCTCAGGGCCTGGAGGAGGGTCTTCCGCCACTGAGACCGCTGCTCCGTCAGCAGCTCCCTCTGACAGGGCAACACAACTGTCAGTCATCCTTCTCATACAGTAACAGTGACTGCCGGTATTAAATCCATATAGCATGTGTGGGAGGGAAATTAACAATATTCACTGTGAGCAATTCCTGTTTAGCAAATTTGATCCCAAACCGTAAGCCATTATAAATTGAGAGACAGTAGCTGGGGCTATCCTTGATCTGGACACAAATCAGGCGAACACGACTGTGCATTCAGCTTCACCGTTATGCTTGTTTGGCCCAGATTCCTCCACATGAAAATGAAAGGAGCGGAGTATCTGTCTGAGAGGAGCAGATCGGGGCCACAGACTTATGCATCTAAGACCGACAGGGGAGGGGAAAGCCTTTCCTCTTCTCTCACACAGTCTCGCCTCGGTAGCTAGGTCGGTAGGTAAGTGTGTCTATGCATGTCTATGTGTGTGTGTGTGTGTGTGTGTGTGTGTGTGTGTGTGTGTGTGTGTGTGTGTGTGTGTGTGTGTGTGTGTGTGTGTGTGTGTGTGTGTGTGTGTGTGTGTGTGTGTGTGTGTGTGTGTGTGTGTGTGTGTGTGTGTGTGTGTGTGTGTGTGTGTGTGTGTGTGTGTGTGTGTGTGTGTGTGTTCGTTCGTGCGTGAGTGAGCGTGCACCAGTGCTTGAAGTGTTTCTCCTACCTAACTCTAAAACCTCCCCTCCCAGTCTGTCTGAAGGAGAGCCCCAGTCTGTCTTGTGGATGGAGAAATGGAGAGGTGAGTCAGTGTTTTCTCCAGAGGCCTCCTTTACAATACATTATCCTTCTGCCCTGTCTTGTCTGTAAATGCTTCCTGACCACCAGAGACCCTCAGCCTGCTCCCTTCCCCCACCCGCACAGCCTAAACTGCAGAGGCAGAGGAGCCAGGCTGGTCTTTAAATACCAGAGTTGGCATTAATTAACACCACAGGAATATGGTGTTCCTGCCTCCCTACCCCGCTTGGGTGTGACGCATAAGGCTCCAAAGTTTAAAATGGGGGAAATAGAGAAACTTTTCTCACTGGAGATAATGGATTCACTTTGATATTAAAAGCGCTACATGTAGCATTTTCAATATCAATGATTACACATTACCACATTCATTTTGAGACATTAGTATAATAATTACCCCCCCAAAAAACAAGAGTCGCAGCAACAACATACTGTACAACAACTTGAAATAGAGGCTGGCTGCCAATCATCTTGGCCATAGTCTCCTTTGTCACAGTATCGCATCTCTGATATCTTCATGTCTATGTGGGGATGCATTCAGTGTTATTTCTGTGGTATGATATAAAACGCATGCTAAATGAATCCATCATAATTCGTGAAAGGGTGTCTGGTGTAGATCTCAGGAATGAACCCTAAACCAACAATGATTTACAACTGAATGATCTCACAACACACTATATTCCCAACACCTATTTGTTTCGGTATAGTATAATAATTGTAGCTGTGCAGTTGTAGCTGTCTGTATTGAATCGGGAAGAGTGAGATGAGGAGTGCTGGTGGCAGGTGGGTTTGTTTACCATCTTGGCCATGTTTTCAGTGACAGGCTTGGCAGCCTCCACAGAGTCTATGGTGATGGTGCAGGCTTGTTCCATGCGGAGCTGGTGTTTGAAGCACTCCTGGAGCTCCTCTTGACAGAAGTCCAGTTTGGGGTAGTGATGGTCTGTCCTCTGAAGGAGGGAGGGGGAGTGAGGGGGGGAGAGAGAGCAGAACAGAGAGAGAGAGATTAAGAGAAAGCCAGAAATAATGACTGACTTCTTAGGCCAGTGAGCAACGGGCAAGCCTCTGCTGCAAAGAGAACATATCTGGTTCCTGGGATGTGTTGTTTATTTGTATATAGGGTCATTGTTAAACGGTCACTGTGAACCGATTGTGGACAGTTTCTGCTGGCTGGGTCTTCCTAACAGGAGGAGGGCACAGTGGTAGCTGAGGTCCTTGGTGCTGTCGTGGACAGTGACATCATCAGTGAAATCACTGATTATACTGGAGGGACCAAACCCCGTCTTTATTTGTCACACAACATGAACAACTGTGCATGGCAGCCATTATGTCATAGACCTTATAATGCTAATGATGTCATACCAACCACCAGCCACGAAAACACAGACTGAGGGCACAGAGAAGGAGAGAGACAACTAATTAGCCTACACTACATAGAGGATGCTTTATGAAATTGCATTATCGGCCTGCTGGTACCTTGATGAACAGGCATTTATTTTCAAGATTCAAGTGAAGATTACATTAGGGTGGTCAGCTTGCTTGGCAAGGGAGGTGTGGAGTTGCTGCTTAAATCCCTGGGACCAACAGAGCCCAATTAGAGTACAGTGCACCTGAACAGGAGTAGATGTAGCAACCTATTGTAAGGAGGGGAGAATTAACCTCGGCAAGCAGAACGGTCCAGCAAAGCTACTAGTATTGATCAGAAAGGTACTGAAGTCAATCACAGAGTGTGAAAAAGCCAGAAGCCATTCCATACGTATGCCTCTCTTTTGGGGGAAAATACTCAACTCACAATACAGAAAACAATAGTCATGATAAAAGAAGTCGAAATGATAAAGTTATCTCAGAAAAAAACGGCCTCATCGTGAGGAATCCAATAGAAAAGAAGATCAATGTGTTGCTATTTTTTGAGGAATCTATCTACGACCGAGTGTGAACATTGTTACCTGGTTGCAATTCATCCCATCCCACTATTTCTATAATATCATGTATAATAGCATCATGCTCCATGATGCATACTGTGACCTCCTCATGAGAACGCAGACTGACTCAACCACTGGAAGCCTAATAGCTTGTGGATTGATTTATTCTGTTGTTGTTGTTGATCATCATCACATTTTGTCTCAACAAATGTGTTATGCATACAAATTGATGAGTAAGGGGGGAGAAAATGTTGGCAATGTGCCTTTGGGTATTTTGCCGAAATGTTTTTGTATGTGGATGGATTATTAATTGCCCTTATGTCCAAATTCACATGCTCTGTTCATGAAATAAAAATAAAAATAAAAAATAAAAATCATCTTAGTCTCATGTCTTCTTTTTTTATCATCTATTCAGTGTATGTCTGGGAAATGATGTAATGAGACTGTTTTGAACACTTGTGCTTACTGTTGTACTGTTGCATGTATAGAGCCGAACTCTCTTGGATATAGAGCGCAACTCTCTATTTTATTTTTTTGTGTTGTATTATTTTTGCTTATCTGATTGTCTTGTTTGTAAATGTATAACGTGTAATGTTCTATGTGGACCCCAGGAAGAGTAGCTTATGCTTTGCATAAGCGAATGGGGATCCTAATAAATCAAATCAAATCAAATCAAATCAAATCAAATCGTGTGTCGATCAGAGGTGTGATTAAAGGGTTGGGTGGGCCCCCGGAAGATTGTCAGATTTGAAAGTGGGCTGCGACCTCCTTAACCCATTGATACCTGATGCAGCATTTGTGTGTGTATCCCTTTAAGACCGCGAACCGCGTTGACGCGCTTCGCGGTCTTAAAGGGATACACACACAAATGAGGGATATACACGCAAGTTTGGAAAGCCCTGGTCTACAGTAATCACCAGAAGCTACTGTAGGAGAGACCTAAGCAGGGCATATGGGAAAACATGTGCTGACAAACGCATGGCCCCAATTAACATCCAATAGATATGGAAATGCACTTCTCCAAGACTAATTAAAAGAATAAAGCTTAAGCTTAAGGGACTGGCTGGCTGCTCAACTCATAGAAGGCAGCAGCATATTATGCACTTTTCATTGTACAGACACAAATAGCCGGTGAAATGGTTTCGGAGCGAGTGCTGAAGGGCCCGCATGTGATTTACATGCAGTCATTCATTATTGAAGAGCGTGTGACCTGGCCAGGACATCTGGGTATTATCTGCAAACACATCATAGAGAGGTGGTCAGGGCAGGAGTTTGAGGTACAGTCATGAAAACCTTGATTAATTCAGAGACACGGGAGGAGACGGGACAGACAGTACATCGGCCCTCCAAGGAACCGGGCACGGATAGCAGCCAAAGCCAAGCTTAAGGTTGTGTTGTGTGTGGCTGTTATGTGACAGCTTCCTCAGCTCTCTGGTGCTTTAGACTCACTCAACATACATACGGCTCAGCCTTGAAAAGAACTAATTGATCTCTATTTATAGACATACTGTTACATTACCACTTTTTCCATAAAGCGCCGCAATCAGTTACTTTCCATAAGGCTCGTTAACGAGGCTCTTACATTGCAAATGCATCGTGAAAAGCATGTAATGGGGGAGGATGCTTGACGCTCCATTCATATGCTTTTAAAGTAGCACACATTTGATTTCGTCTTTCCTGTGGAGCAGTCTGTCAGTGTCAGCTAACGAGGATCCTGACAATAAAAGACATGAATCCGGCGGCTTTAGCTCAGGAGGTAGAGCGGGTCGGCCAATGACGCAAGGGTTGGCGGTTCGATCCCCGCTCCCTCCCAGCTGCTGTCGTTGTGTCCTTGGGCAAGACACTTAACCCTCCTTGCTCCCGATGGCGTGTAGGCACCCTGCGTGGCAGCCTGCCACCATCGGTGTATGAATGGGTGAATGTAGACTATCTACTGATTGTAAAGCAAATGCAGGCCATTTACCAATCCACTCACCGGGAAGAATAATAACAGGTCAAAATTCCCACGCCATTGGGTCTTCGTCAGGATTCGTTTTATTTTATTTTATTCTCACTCTACTGCCCGGTGAATTAAAGGGTTTACGCCACTTTTTCTGGAGTTTAGCTCATTTGCCATATCCCCCCCGCCCGACATAACCAAGGTACACCATGCCTTTACCGTCACTGTCCGAGCAGTATACAGTGAGCTACAGTCGTGAAGTTAGTAAGTATCACCGTAGAATGTAGGCCATCCATGATGTAGGCCAATGGTACACCCATTCAAAATAACCAAAAACACACATCAAATAGCGCCAAAATACATGTTGCGCTTCGGGTACTCACCACGAGATGAAATATGAATCCATAGTTACGTGAAACGTCATTTTCGGAGTAAATCCCCACACCGAGTTACTTCCTTGTTTGCCTATAAAGAGCGCTTCCGGTGCATGCGCTGTATGTCGCACATGCCTGGCGGCCATGATTCCGGCTATGTATTTACCTTAAAAAAAGATAATTTCTCTTGGATTAATATTTCATCTCGTGGTGAGTACCCGAAGCACATGTATTTTGGCGCTATTTGATGTGTGTTTTTGGTTATTTTGAACGGGTGTACCATTGGCCTCCATTCTATGGCGATACTTACTAACTTCACGACTGTAGCTCACTGCATACTGCTTGGACAGTGACGGTAAAGGCATGGTGTACCTTGGTTATGTGGGGGGGACAAAGCAAACGAGCTGAACTCCCGAAAAAGTGGCATATCCCTTTAACTTTTGTGGACGTATGCATACTGCAGCCTACTTCAGTGTCAGGCCTGTGTTTTTGATACAGGTTATAGCTAGCCTGTGGTACCTGTATGTAGAAGTCCTGGACCAGAGGTGAAGAGCAGTGGGACGTGGTGCTGTTGGACTTGGGCTGGTAGTCCGGCTGGACGGCGTGGATGGCCCTCAGCACCATGTCTCTCTCATCTTGCCAGAACCTACCCTGGCTGAATAGATCATCCACAGACAGGCCATCCTTCTCCATATGGCTCAGGCACCTGAACACACAGAGGACCAGTCAAGCAGTATTCACAAATAATTAGGAATGGGATATTATATTATATTGAAAATCTATATCAGGATACAAAAATGTGACAATGTACCGTGAGTATGTGAGTACCGTGGGGGTACATTGGATTGAAAAGGAATTGATATTTAGCTCCATTTTATTCTGCCATAGTAACCATAATTGAGATTGTATGCCCATCTAGGGAGAAAATTACATCACTTTACTGCAATGGAGCCTTTAAAAACAGGAAAAGACAATACTTATGCCATATCACGATACAGTATTATGATATCCAAAATCTAAAACGATATCTAGTTTCATATCAGGATATCAATATATTGCCCAGCCCTACTTGGAAGTCCCAGATTGACTTTCCCACCAGCACATGAACACAGCATAACAGCCAAGGTTAAAAAATAATAATTGAATGTCAAAAATTCCAAATATGGATCGATACCAAAATCTAATCAACTGATCCTTGGGCCAAGCTATCTGTCCGCCAAATTTCATCCAAATGCCTTTAAGGTATTTTGTGAACAACAAACACACAAACGGACAGACGCTGGAAAACATAACTCCTTCCAAGATTGTTGGCAGAGGTAATTATCATACCTCGTCAATTATTTGGAAGGCAACTAGGTACCCGTTGTTCAGACTTGGCGTTTAAAGAGGAGAAGATTTTCATTTTAACAGGATATTATTATTATCATGATGGAACAGACTTCTGTTCAGACAGTCTGATCAGAAGTTTAGAGTTCACAACCTTCTGACCTGTCTCTCCATGTGGGGAGATAATATAATCATATTACTTACTGAGTCCCTGATTAATTGGGGTTCAAAACAGAGGCGGCTCTCTGTGGGATCGTTGCGTATGGGATCCCTAGCCTGATCGACAGCAGCAGAATAGCAATTTAAGTATTTGCATTGACGGGCCATTCTGCCAGACACACAGAATGTATGAGGTTGGTCCAGACTCACAGGCAGATGGGCACTGGTGACATCAGTGAAATGTTTATTCAAACAGAATCTCTTGGAGAGAGAACACAAGTCTCCATGACTGGACTGCAGAATGCAGATAATGCCAATGAAGCACTGGAATACAAATGAGGGATATAACAATATGATTATTTTATAATTCAATTTGATATCTAATGTCTAACATGGCCTGTGAGTGTGACTCAACATATTTGGGCTGATCCAGAGATACATTAAATTAATTGGCAAAGTGATCGTTGCAATGCTGTGAATTATTTGTGAATTTTGCTAAGTACACAATATATACTGTATTGGGGCAGTGGTGGCCTAAAGGTTAGAGAAGCGAGCTTGTGACGGTAAGGTCGTCGGTTCAATCCCCGGGGCCGGTAGGATAAATCTGGGCGGCTCTCATTACCACCACTGAGGTGCTCTTGAGCAAGCCCCTTAACCCCAACTGCGTCACTGGAGCTAATCAGTGGCCAGCAGATCAGACTGTGATTGTACTGGTCAGCTTCCAGGTATGAATGTGTGTGTGTGTGTGTGTGTGTGTGTGTGTGTGTGTGTGTGTGTGTGTGTGTGTGTGTGTGTGTGTGTGTGTGTGTGTGTGTGTGTGTGTGTGTGTGTGTGTGTGTGTGTGTGTGTGTGTGTGTGTGTGTGTGTGTGTGTGTGTGTGTGTGTGTGTGTGTGTGTGTGTGTGAATGTGAATGTGAATGTGAACAGGGCACTCCTGAAATAGAGAGCATTGCTCTCAGTGAGACTCCCCCTGTATAAATAGCAGCCCAGGAAATGTGGAGAAAAAGCAAGCCCTGCCCGGTGGCGTGAGCCGGTGCCGCCGCAAGCCACCCGACAACATGATTAAAGTTACCCAAGAAAAACAACTTGGTTAAGGTTCAAGATAAGGCAAGTAAAACAACAGTTGGGTTTAGGCAAGGAAAACAACTTGGTTAAGGTTAGAGTTATGATTTGGATTAGGCGTAAAAAACTAAACATGAACCTGAAATCTGATTTACCGTTTTAATCTATAGATTTATGTGTCTCTACATTGACCGTAACATACATGTAGCAATGTAATAATAATCACTTAATGCAGTGAACTGCTTAATGTCTAAACCTGTGGGGTAAATCCTTGTTAGTGTGGCATGCATGCCTTGAGGTGTGATGCCTTTGCCCAACACAGATGGAGGGGCCTGAAGACCCGATGTGGTTGCACTGCCCTCTAGAGGTCAACAGCAGATCTACATCCCCGCACCAACAGGAGGAAGGTGGCGGGACCCATTTGTCATGGACCTGTGAGGATGAGAGAGCTCTTGGCCCTCGGCGCCTTCTTTACCTCAAGGCAATTACAAATAACAGGCCACTAATTACCATCTGGAGGCAAGCCTGCCTCAGCACCTTTCATTAAGTTAATCTAATCAGACACAAGCAGGGCTCTAATTCTGTACATGAATGAGTGAATGAGTGAATGAATGAATGAATGAATGAATGAATGAATGAATGAATGAATGAGGCAGAGGCACACACTGTAATACCATTTTCATGTCAACTGCCTAGTGTGTTTTTGGAAATGTTTCTGAAGCAAGCCAGAGGTCTCTCTCTCTCTATCTCTCTCTCTCTCTCTCTCTCTCTCTCTCTCTCTCTCTCTCTCTCTCTCTCTCTCTCTCTCTCTTTACTATTTTAAGTCACTCAGTATGTCTTTTGTAATCTAATGCAATTTTGGTGTGGGCAAATGAGAAAGCCTTGAACAAAGAGAGGATTAGGCCGGGTAGTGGCAGTGTGGTCCAGAGGAACAAAGAGTACAGAGAGGTTGAGAGCATAATCAGCCCTGTGACCGCTCTGCTGCACGCTGGGGAGCAAAGAGCTCTGGAGGACATGGCAGTCACAAATGGAAAACTTATAGACTGAGAAGGATATACCGGTATATGTATGCATGTATGCATGTGTGTGTGTGTGTGTGTGTGTGTGTGTGTGTGTGTGTGTGTGTGTGTGTGTGTGAGAGAGAGAGAGAGAGAGAGAGAGAGACACACACAGACAGACAGTGGAGACTGAGAGAGAAAGTAATACATGTAGGGTGGGGATGGGAAGACTAGAGAGAGGTAAGAAGAGTGATATCAGGAGACTACAGTAGTAGGGTCATGGGGGAGGGAGGGGCAGGGTAAAGAGAGAGGAACTGGTACAAAACAGATAGAGAGATAGAGGATAAACTGGAGATGAGGAGGAAGAGAAGGAACAGACTGCTTGGCCAGAGAGTGAGTGAGAGAGCAGCACTGCAGAGCAACAATGTCAGAAGCATCAGCTTACAGTGATCGATGGACCGACCGGCTACCTACAGTACCACCTCCCCATCTGCCCTGCCACCTGCCCTGCTATTGGACCGAGCTGCATAGGGTGACATCCCCAAGGACCAGCGAGAAGGTGTGAGTGTGTGTGTGTGTGTGTGTGTGTGTGTGTGTGTGTGTGTGTGTGTGTGTGTGTGTGTGTGTGTGTGTGTGCGTGTGTGTGTGTGTGTGTGTGTGTGTGTGTGTGTGTGCGTGTGCGTGTGTGTGTGTAAACAACTAGTCAGCGGTGACCTGGGAAACTCTGTAACATCTCATCATTAGACTGACTTAATCAATTCTTCTAACATCACGTTGTAGGTTTGGGCTTTATTACCTCTGGCAAGGAGGTTACGTTTTCAGTGACGTTTGTCTGTTTGTCAGCAGGATTACGGAAAAACCACTGGGCCGATTTTCATCAAACGTGGTGGAAGAAGGGTGTAGCATGGGCCAAGGAGCAATTGGGCTATCCTGTCTGCCCTTCTACTTCTACAATGTTTTGGAGACTAGGTTTCCTATTTGCAAAAGCTGATGCTTCTTAATATGAAAGAATATGCTCAGAGCATCCATATCTGTGATAGCATTTCCAAAGCCATGTTTTGATACCAACAAGCATCAAGGTAAATAAATAAAACAGTAACTTTCTGCTACAAATAACCCTACGAATTCCAGGCTCAACAGGAAAAAAGAAAATAGTATAGATAGTATAAATCAATTTGGTCTTACTGACATCTTTTCACCCTGCCACTGCCTGGGCAGCAGACCAGCCGATTCTATTGGCTGCCATCAAACAGGGGCACTGATTATGATAAATCTGGTCTCCCTGGAGGTGTGAGCTGGGCAGAGATGCCCGATAGGTTTCTGTGTGCTAGATATCACGCAAAAAATCTCAGCAATAAATCTCACCATGTGCCACTGACACATGGTCAGTGTGGCAATACAACTCAATTAATAATACTCATCAAAGGTGATTTGTCAGGATGACCTAGTTACTGCTCAGACACCATTAGGCTGCAGGGGGCTGTCATGGTTCACCTTGAGGAGACAGGTTGGCCAAGCAAATAGGCACTCAGCAAAACATATGAGAAAAGCAACAACAAATAACATCGATATTAAGCAGCAACAACTCGTAATTGTGATCAGACAGTTTTTCTACGCAATGTTGGTAAGGAAACAATGTCAGCCACAAGGGAGAGGAACAGGAAATGAGGCGCCAAGGGTCAGGAGAACTGTGAGCTGGAAGACCCGAGGCTGTCGTCCTGGCTACAGGAGAGACACTGAACTAGAGCTCGGAAGGGATCCAAATCTTCACTCACAACTGGTGCAAAATATAACCTGGTTTTCACCACTGGGCCACAAGAGGGAGGGTCAGACTTTAGTCATCCAGATAAGATTAAACTGTAATGATCCCTGTGGGAAAAGTAGGTTCTTGCAAAAACAGAATGCAGACTAAGCTGTGGAAATTAATTGACGCATGAGCTACTAAAAGACGGCGCAAAACCTGAACCGTAAGCTTGCCTCAGGTACCATGGCAACAATAGTTTCAGGTTACAGCATCACTTTTACAAGTCGAATGTATTCACAAATAAAATGCAAGTCTACACTCTACAGTATATGTCAGAAATCAGATCAGCTGCAGAATTGAGAACCATAAGAAAAACATGACCCCTGCTGGCAAGTCTCTGTATTGCTATTGTAGGCCTTTCAATGTCCGTCATCACAATGAAGATATTATCCCATGACCCTCACCTTACATTAATACTTCTCTTATGAAAACATATTGAACAAACCAGCCAAACACGTCTCACAAAAATGACAACCTTAACCTAAAGAAGTGTGTGTGTGTGTGTGTGTGTGTGTGTGTGTGTGTGTGTGTGTGTGTGTGTGTGCGTGCGTGCGTGCGTGCGTGCGTGCGCGTGCGTGTGCGTGTCTCTACCTTCTGATGAGACGCGGGGAGCATTTGGGATTACGGCCCATACACTCCAGAGCTGCACAGTAGGATCCCAGATTTGGCTTCAGACCAGCCTCTTCCACCAGGATGAACATGCGGCCGATCTGGTTCAGTGTTCCCTACAGACAGAGAAGAAACAGGAGGACATCAACCTTTGCCAATTATTACAGTGCACAGCAGTGATTCCCAGTGATTATTGATAGGATGGAAAAGCTACTGAAATAGCTGACTATAAATCTCTCTATAAGAGGACTAATTCACCTATTCAATACTGGAAACGCTCCAGATTCTCTGACAGTTATCATTTTATAAGTGAAAAGTAGTTGTCCCGGGGAATGGTGAGCCATGTTATCTAGTCATGTAGTCGTAGTAACAGAGGTAATCAGGTATGTAATGTAGAGAATGTAGTGATAAGCCACCTCGTCCCTCCAAATATATTTGGGGATAGATTATGATTCAAAACACACAACAAAATATTATCATAATCTAATGATCACAAGGTTATAGAATTATTACAACTCAATCAGCCTTACAACCTCATTACAATTGACTGAAAGCACATTAACACATTCAGTGCCAAGGACGTCTGTGGACGTCCTAAAAAAAAGTAACGAGGAGTGCCAAGGACGTCTGTGGACGTCCTAAAATCATAATTCATATTATTCCATAATTCTGCTGTTTAAGGTCGTACCTAGCCAGTGAGCATGAATCCCTTCAAGGGATCACACGGCGCCACCTTAAACATCGTCACAGGAGCTGCTCCACCCACCTCAGATCCTTTACTTTGTACAGGAGACAGCGGAGAAAGTGGAAACCGATGCATGCTTTCTGCCAGCGCCGTATATATTGCTCTGCCTACAGCGGAGAGTGGGCTCGGCTGCATCCGCGCTCACAACTGAGCTCTTATGCTTCTATCTATCTCCACACGATTTCCTAGAAAGGCAGCATCCGAAGCCGAACGGCCATGCCTTTTCGTTCAGTCGCGTTTGCCCATCAAGGAAATGATGCGCGCTGGGATCTGTCCGGGGCAAAAACGAGAAAACAAACTGTGCGTGTGGGAGGAGCCCGCAGCTCAGAGGTGGAGAGGGGAGAGGGGGGAGGGAGGGGGGGGGGGGGGGGGGAGAGGTGTGTGTGTCACACAGGCTTCACAGAAACCACACCACACGCCACCACATCAGAAAACACCAGCCAGAGTCAGTGAATGTGGTCGAAATTAGAGTGCAAAAGGTATTCATAAAAGGGCCTATAACTTGGAAAGTAAAAAAAAACGACAGAAAACCATTGAAAGTGCACTTTTTTGAGAGGCTGTAATTTCATAATGGAACTGTCTAGAAACAAAATTTCTTCTTTGGAAGAAGCAGGAGTGTTCAATCTTTCATTAAAGTCCAGCCCCGTTAATATAGCCATAATAGAAAAAATTCTATAGCTGTTTTCAACTGAATGGAAGTGAATCTGGCACAGGCTCCAGACAATTTTACTGAAGCGCTGTGGCACTGAATGTGTTAAGAACATTATGTGTGGTGGCCTGCATGGTGATTTTCATTTTTTGATATTTCAATAAATTAGAAACCCTCCGCTATATACAACTTTTTGAATGACTGAGCTAGCTCTCAGGTCAAAAGTTATGCGTATTTTAATCTGTTATGTGTCTAAAATTAAATGGTGAGGAAAATAGCTTTAAACATTCCATTTCATACAGTGGCATTCCACCAAAACCATAAAAACAAATACTTTCCCTTTTGTTTAACGAAAATAATTATTCACCATGATGCACTACAGAGATGAAAGTAACCAAATCACTCAAAATACCAAAACTCTTTTTCAACCTACTTTGGCTCATTGCCAACAGCTCATTGTAGCAGCGCTATGTGAAGGGTTCTCCCAGACCACCAGACATAAATGTGACAATCCCAGCCAACTCAAATCAGTGAGTTCAGTTCAACACCACACAAAGTACCTGAAGATGCAGCATCCAGGTTATTGTCAGACGTTTTTTTTTCTATATCACGCTAACCGTTGAACATTTTCCTTGGACAGATCTATGTTAAAGTTTAATTCACTCTTAAATCTCACCTTCTTGGCCCAGATCCTCATCATGACATTGTAGATCCCGATGTTGAGGTGTTTGCGTCGACTCATAACTCTGTGCTGGCTGAGCAGGAAACGGTGTCCCCGCTCGATGTCCCCGGCGAATACGCACGCCTCCAGGTAAGCGCGGAGGCTGAGCTGGACATCTCCATCCTTGTCCTCCACGTGGCGCTCTGGGTTCTCCGCGGGCGTCCACTGGCTAATCTGCTGCCTGAGCTTCATCTCCAGCTCCTTCACCTCAGCCAGCTCCTGCGCCGTGGGCTGGGCATCGGTAGCAGACTTCCTTCGGCCCTCTCCGCTTGGACCCTGCTTCATAGAGCCCTTCCCTTTCCGTTCGGAGGCCGTCCCTGCAGCGGCAGCAGCAGCAGCAGCAGTGGAGGTCAATGGTGAAGACACTGCAGCCTGAATTTCATCAGGCAATTTCATTGTATTTTTTGTCCTCATAGCAGTGGGTGCAGTCATTTGAGCTGTGGTAGATATGGTTTTATATGATGTACCGGGAAGCATCAGGTGGCCTTTTCTAGCTTTCGATTTTGGTGCTGGTTTCTCCTTGACATTCTTCTGTATTTTCAGCTTGAGATGTTGCTGGTTTTTCTTCTCCTGACTCAGTTTTTCCATCCAGCGGCCAGTCTGGCCTTTAGAAGCTCCTTTAGCGCCGGCCTGCCCTGATTTAGGGATGTCCATTTTCTCTCGAGGTGCACTTTTAGGACTCCTCCCAGATGGAGCCCCTTTCCCTGTAGAGGGAGCTTTGAGAATCTGCACCTTTGCATGTTGGACATCTAGAACGACGTCAGATAGTTGCTGGATCCTGGCCTCAAGCACTGAGAGGAGAAGTCAAAAGGGCATCAAGATTACTAGCATGGCTATTTTGGAGTATTACATTTTCCTGTCAACCATTTTATGTGAAGCACTTTGAATTGCCTCTGTGTATGAAATGTGCTATACAAATAAACTTGACTTGACTTGACTTGAAATACATAATGTACTATAGACGGTTTTAACTATAGACCGATTACACCGGAAATAGCACCCATATTTCACGTAAGGCATCAAGGCATCTAGAAATAAGGTGGATGAGTTATAAATCAGAAAGACTATGCACAACCAGTCGCATAAGTGACGTCTCTTCCACCAGGCCATGCTGTTGTTGGTGTGACGTATATTGTGTGACACAAGAGATGTAGTTGATTGAGCGGTTTCATAAAAAACTAAACGTTACGCTTCAGTTTCAGGACAAACATGCGACTTTATTGACATGCAGTTATCTTTTAAATTGACAAAATTGACATGTGGACCTCATGGCACAATTCAAACGGGATCAAAAAAAGTATTGTCTCTCGCCGTTCACCACCATTCATATTTTTGTAAGACCTTGGTACGCATGATGAGGCAGGAAGTGACGTCCACTTTGGCTCTTTATTCCGTGAAAACCGTCTAATAGACAAAGTTGACAATGCAACCACTCAAGACTGATTAGGCCTAGCAAGCACTCCTAGCTTGATTCTCACAGGGTGTGATCACAACCTGTTAGCACACACCGAGGCCAGGCAGGAGTCAAGGCAGTTCTCTCAGGGTTGGACAATACTTATAAAGCTATTATGATTTGAAACCCTTATCACACCTATGAATCAGAACTGAGTAGCAAAGGTCATGGACAAAACAGGAAAGCAGCTTGTGCTGGCAGTATATGAGGAGAAAGAAACTGGTTAGCTCTCCAGTTTGCGAGTGCAGTTGTATCCAGGACAGCTCCAGCATTTTCATGTCAATCCGCAAGTTGTTTTCATATTATTTGGAGTGGTATTGTCGTGATACAAGCTGCCATGATACTTGGTGCGGCATGGTATTGTCGGTTAAAAATGTTACCATGGCAACCTAAGTAAACCTGCCTGCTAGAATATGCCAACATACCATCTAACAGTTGAGACTGCTCCAGGACACGTTTCTTCCCATCCTCTGCCTTTGGATAAACAGGTGAGAAATGTCTTCGCTGTAGCCTCAAGGGCGTTTCTGAAAAATGCACAGAGAGAGGGGCAATACAAATGAATAGAGTTCATTAATACAGCAACATGTCATGTACAAGTAAGCCCAAACTTTCAAAACAATTAGACTGTTAAACCAACAGCATAGGCTTGACTTCTCTTATTCATATTGCAAATCTTGGATGCCTATGTGGTAAGGTGGGTGCTCTCTGCTTAATGTTAGCTGCTGAAGGTATTAGGTCATAAGCAATAAGCAAGTAACATGGCATTTCTCTAGCTGGTATCCAGCTCCTATGAATCACAATTTCCAGAACTCTTGGAATGTATATGGCGATTCATAATTCCTTATGAATCGCCATATACATTCCAATAGTGCTGAAAGCTGTGATTCATAGGAGCTGGATACCAGGCTGGCATTTCTCACTGGTGTTTGCAAAAAAATGCTGCTAAGCAAGGGATGAAAACGTTGACACATTAAGCTGAAGAACAGTGTTGCTTCGCTAATAAAGGGGCGTTCCCAAAGTCCATGAGGTTGTTCCATAACTCCCCAGCAAAAATGAGTTGTAAAACAATTTCGTTTATGTTACATCATTTGAAGTTATGGCAGTGAAAGAATAGGAATTATGCGAGTTCTGGCCAGAGACTTCTGACCACATCCAGTTTAAATCACATCCAACTACAAAATATATTTTCGCGTGGGATTGCCTGGCTTTCACATGAATCCAACCTAGCTCAAACCGACATGTAGCTAGCTTACATCGCCTAGCATAAACCAGCTATCCTCGATGAGACTAGTAGTGTGTCGGAGGCTGTCTGGAGCAGGTTCATGTTGTGCTATGCTCCATCAGACTGGACTGGAGAAAGGACAGCTGCAGCACCATGGGCTCACCTGATATTCGTCTCACAGCGACATTTCTTGTCGCCAGACACAGCTGACAGCAGTCCAGGTGAGACACACGAGACACACACCTTTCAAATAAACTGCGACGATTCAGACACTTGGTAAAGGCACAGACTCTGAGAAGTGACATGTTGACATAATAACCGCGTTACAACTGAGCACTAGGCCGCCATGTTTAATAAGACAAGGTTAATCGAGAAAGGAGGGTCGATCGCTGTAGTGTGCAGTCATGGCTAGAAGATCGTAGATCAATCCAGTGGGGCTTCTTTTCCCTTTGTTCCCTGGAGTGGAGATGTCAAGAGCTAACTACAGCAGAGATCAAATATCAATCAGATGATGTTATTAGACTCTGATCATTTATTTATAATTTATTTTAATTCATAATTTTTTATTTAATTCATAACAAATTAATTTTAATTAACGCTAATTAATCATATAGATTTATCCAGAATGGCTAATTACAGTTCACTGAATATTTAATATTTTTGCAAAATGTGTTTCTCTGCCCTTCTCTTTTCAGTGGTAGTGGGCAAAATAATGTCCAATAGTAATGTGAGGTAACTGGCCCATAGGTGGCAGTGTCACCATAGACTATAAGAGCTATGACATTCAAAATAGAGGTCAAACATATAAGATGAGTAAGTTCAAGGGGACCACGCTCAAAGTTATCAAATTATCGAAGCAAAATATAACATTTTGGAATTTGCATTCAAATTGCATTCCATGTTATTTCCTATCTATGAATTCCTATTTAGAATCCATTGAGCTGTCAAATGTTTGCTCGCTCTGCTTTCAAGATTTCAAGCTTTAAACCATCATTAAAATGAAAGAAAATGAAAACTTTATATCTAAAGCAGTTGATAGTTTCTAAACTCTTTATTCAGCGATGAAAAAAATCTGTGAATCTGTGCTGTGCTTAGATAAATGTTTACTAACATACCTTCAAGCTGGTAATATACAGTACTGATGATTCAGACGGCAGCCCGTCTTTATCGTCACACGAACACACTACAACACATGCATGCGGCCACTACACACACTCATGCTGACGGTGGCCGGTGAAATATGTCCTCTGCATTTGACCCATCCAGGCTTGTCCTTTCCTCCAGGGGGCAGGCCAGGAGCAGTGGTCGCTATTTCTTTCCAGCGCCCGGGGACCTTCATTCGACCATCATTGGACCAACTTCAGATGTTGTCGTCACTGGTCGGATGACGATCTTCTGCATGTTTTTAGTGGTGTACGGAGGAACCCCCTGGGGGGTACGGGGAGAACATGCAAACTCCACACAGAAAGGCCCTTTCTACGAGATAGCCCACCTGGGCAGTAGGCACTGAAGATATGGAGGGTCACAACTCCAGCGCCCACAGCATCCCAGGTGGGAATCGAACCCAGGACCTTCGAGCTGTGAGTCGACAGCGCTTACCACTGCACCCCGTGATAAAGGTAAAGTCCCACTGATTGTCACACAATGTGTGAAATTTGTTCTCTGCATTTGACCCATCCCCCAGGGGAGCAGTGAGCGGCAGCAAGCGGGAATCATATGGTGATCTAACCCCCCAATTCCAACCCTTTGATGCTGAGTGCCAAGCAGGGAGGCAAATGGGTCCCATTTTTATAGTCTTTGGTATGACTCGGCCGGGGATCGAACTCACGACCTCCCAGTCTCAGGGCGGACACTCAGACCACAAGGCCATTGAGCTGGTAATGGCACTGATGCTGATTTTTTTTATACACTGCCTATTGACCCCCCCCCCCCCCCTCTTCATTTGACTTGAAGTTCAAACATTGGACAATTTAAATCACATCAACTGTGACTCAGCTCCAAATTGAAAGTAAAACAGAATTCATCTCAGTCACATCCTGTATGCTTTCTGACCCCCAGCAGTGTCAGGTTCCCCTTGTCATGCATCCATAAAGCATTCTTAAACACTTTAGCAGCCCCTTTGTGTCTCGGCAGGCTGGAGGTTAACACAAGCACTACTTGACAGGGAGAGAGAGAGAGAGAGAGAGAGAGAGAGAGGGAGAGAGAGAGAGAGAGAGAGAGAGGGAGAGAGAGAGAGAGGGGAGAGAGAGAGAGAGAGAGAGAGAGACAGAGAGAGAGAGGGAGAGAGAGAGGGAGAGAGAGAGAGGGAGAGAGAGAGAGAGGGAGAGAGAGGGGGGGGGGGGGGGGGGCAATAGAGGGAAATGGGGTCCAGGCAGTACATCTTTTCTCAATGGAGGCAGTGGCTGAGAGCACAGCGGTGGGTGTCTGCTGCTGAGCTGTAGGTGAGGATCAAGAGGTGTTTGTTGCCACGGTTCACGAGCAGGGCCCCTCGACAGGCCCGTTTGATGTGGTCGGCCCCTGTCGGCGGCTGGCTCTTTGCGCTGGTGTGACAGTCATTGCCGGGTGAGTGACTGTCAATGCCTCCACCAACAAAAGAGGAGAAGACAGGCATTCATGGGGCCTGATAATGGCCAGGCCAGGACAAGGCTGCCATTCTCGTACACTTTGATCATGTGGATTCTTTTGCACACCTTTGTAGGGGCTCCATCTTTTTGCTTAACAGATGGAGAGAGGGCTGTTTTTGAAACGGCTTCACCTGGCCAGGGAAACCTGACGGAGACACTTGTTAGTGAGATGCTTGTGTTGGTAAATGCCTTTGGCATGTGTTTGTGTGTACGGACACGTGTGTGTATGTGCGTGTGTGTGTGTGTGTGTGTGTGTGTGTGTGTGTGTGCACACACACACACGCGTATTTTAGATGGAATTAGTGACCTGTCTCCTGTGGAAAAAGGACCGCTGCAAGGCACTTCCTCATGGGCCTCCACATATGTGACATCTGAGACAAGAAAGAAGTAATATTTGGACCTGAATTTGGAAATTGTATGAACGCATACTTTTCGAATCGCACTTTTGGGCTGCAGCTGAGAGATGTTGTGCATTATAGGACTTCTCACACTGGACTGTACAGTGCCAAAGCATTCATACAAACAACATTAATCACGCTTGTAATGACATTACTTTGAGTCCATTAGTGGCCATTACAGCGTAGCCAGGCAGACAGAATGACCCTTCAGGCCTTTACTGTAATGTTGACCAGTGTGACTCACACGGCGCTCTGGCTTTCCCACACATACACTTTAAGATGGATTCAATTAGTGAGTCAGTTAAGAAAATATCTTAGGATTTGTCACGCTGCCTACAAGTGCATGCTAATAGAATAATGGCTACAATTAATTGGAGGGAAACATGTAACATTACGCCTATAATGATGCTATATAGGCCACAACGCTACTGTATCTACTGCTTCGTTGTCATTAGGAGAGTTTAAAAAAGATGCAGAGCCTTGCACATGTTACATTTGTTTTTCTTTAACTACCTCCTGTTCTATCTGTGTCCTCTTTCATGTGGATCTGTTTTATCAGCGCTCATCAGCTGTTTAATCGCATTTGACAAGTCACACTTCTTTCTTCAGTCGGGTGCTGCTATATCGGTCTGTCGGATCTCTCCTGCATGAGTGAGACCGGGGAGGCTGCTTCTCTCAGAACAGTTCACGCCATCAGATAGATGACCCGCTTATCACAGAGCCCGCCGACAATAGACAATGGTCACGAAGCAGGATATGCAAAGTGGCGTGTCCCAACCCGGGCCTGAGCTGTGGTGGATCTGGTCAGTTCCTCAACCAGCTCGGTGATGTTTGTTCAGCCGACCACAGCGGACGGCTCAAAGATATCAAGAACACCTGCATTGGGTTTTAACCAACAAAGCAGGGAAGTGCTGGACGTGTTGAAAGGAGAAATTGCCTAATCGCCCCGAAATTATAATAATTTACTGCCAGCAAATAATATGAATGAGATAATTCCCTCATGTGATTTTTGTAACTCTTTGCAGCCTAGCATCTAAAGAGCAAGAGGTTTGTTGTGGTTTATATCTGGAAACAGTTTTATCCCCCCCCCCCCAAAAGGGGCATTCTACCCTTCTGATGCTAAGTTGCAGAATGTCAGTGTACTTAAAAGCACTAGGTCAAGGGTGAGCAGCTAAAAGAGGGCTGCAGAGAACGAGGGGGAGAGTGATAGAGCGAGCTTGAGAGGGGCCGAGAGAAACAAGGAGTCAGCGGGCAGGCAAAACAATTAATAATAGGGAGCTATTACTGAGGGATTGTCAGTGCTAAGAGGGAGGTCGGGTTTCAGACCCTTTTGAAGACTTTGATGCTACAAAACAGGCCTCATTATAGAGATATTATCTCTATTCATACACTTACAGAGCCGCTTGGATCCCTGCTGGGAAAGATTAGGTTCCTTCACTTCAGAACATCCTCCTTGCGAGCCTGGGCCGCAGACTCAAGAGTGGGCACACACGCACCCACCCAGCCCGTCATAACACAACCCAGGCCCAAACCCTGCAACACTCAGGGAGGGGGCTACGGACCAACATGGGAGCAGACCAACACCCTGAGAGGGGGCTATAGACCAACCCGAGACCAACACCCAGGGAGGGGGCTACGGACCAACCTGAGACCAACACCCAGAGAGGGGGCTACGGACCAACCCGAGACCAACACCCAGGGAGGGGGCTACGGACCAACCTGAGACCAACACCGAGGGAGGGGGCTACGGACCAACCTGAGACCAACACCTAGGGAGGGGGCTACGGACCAACCTGAGACCAACACCCAGAGAGGGGGCTACGGACCAACCCGAGACCAACACCCAGGGAGGGGGCTACGGACCAACCTGAGACCAACACCGAGGGAGGGGGCTACGGACCAACCTGAGACCAACACCGAGGGAGGGGGCTACGGACCAACCTGAGACCAACACCTAGGGAGGGGGCTACGGACCAACCCGAGACCAACACCCTGAGAGGGGGCTATAGACCAACCTGAGACCAACACCCAGAGAGGGGGCTACGGACCAACCCGAGACCAACACCCAGGGAGGGGGCTACGGACCAACCTGAGACCAACACCGAGGGAGGGGGCTACGGACCAACCTGAGACCAACACCGAGGGAGGGGGCTACGGACCAACCTGAGACCAACACCTAGGGAGGGGGCTATGCCTATGGACCAACCTGAGACCAACACCCAGGCAGGGGGCTACGGACCAACAGGAGACCAACACCCAGGGAGGGGGCTACGGACCAACAGGAGACCAACACCCAGGGAGGGGGCTACGGACCAACCTGGGTGCAGACTAACACCCAGGGAGGGGGCTACAGACCAACCTGGGTGCAGTCTAACACCCAGGGAGGGGGCTACGGACCAACCTGGGTGCAGACTAACACCCAGGGAGGGGGCTACGGACCAACCTGGGTGCAGACTAACACCCAGGGAGGGGGCTACGGACCAACCTGGGAGCAGACTAATCATCCATGTCACAGACTTCAGGGCTGGCTCGCTGAGCAGCTGGCTGCGTGCTGCTGGTATAGTGGAGATCAAACTGAAATGACAAGCAGCCAAGTTGTTTTCTCAAATGGAGAAAGCTTTTCTCCCAAAGGGTCCCTCCACCTGCTTCTGATCTCTGAATTTAAAAGTCAGTCAGGCTGTGGTTTGGGGCTTTGCTTTACATGATTATTATCAGACTGGCATACAAGCATATGATACAACACACTGTGTATTTGGAGGATGTAATGTTAGGTGTGTCATGCTTTTCTCATTTGTATCTTCATGCTTCATCTGCACTGAGTTCATAACCACATATTTACAAATTCCAACTGATCTGATCCAAACAGAGTTAACATTACAGACCATTTATTAATTCTTCAGTTCACATTGCAATCTTGAATTAACATCAACAATCAAAGATGTACACTGTTAAAAACAAACTGGATGTTGCACTTTAAGACACTTCAAAGAAATACATTATGCTAAGTTGTGTCTGGTCTGTGCTCAGAGCCCAAACAAAGCAATCTCCTGCCACATCTGACATTCAGCTGAGGCCCAAACTTTGCTCTTGACCTCAGGGGGCGCTCTGACTTTTAAGGAATTATACAGTACATAGAATGATTGTATGATTTTAATTATGGGCAATTTCAGCAGAGGAGGAAGGGCAACTGGAACTTCCTGGGGGGTTCTTTATTCTCTCCCCTCTTTGTGTGTGTGTGTGTGTGTGTGTGTGTGTGTGTGTGTGTGTGTGTGTGTGTGTGTGTGTGTGTGTGTGTGTGTGTGTGTGTGTGTGTGTGTGTGTGTGTGTGTGTGTGTGTGTGTGTGTGTGTGTGTGTGTGTGTGTGTCACACACACATCCTTGACAGTGGAAGCTTTCCCTCCATTAGAAGACGAATGAAGAAAAAAAATACTTTTGGGAAGAGTATTTAAAAAAGAATCAGACTTGAAACAAGTCTGTCTGCTCATAGCCTAGCCTGGGTAAACCCATCCCCCACGTGACCTGCTCTCAGACCTGTTCTAGTGACTGGGAACTGAGAGAGCAGGTCACGTGGGGGCTGGGTTTACCTAGGCTACTCATAGCCTACTGTAAACTACAAAAACTATGGAAATATTACTGCAAGTAATCGCAACTGCGAATGAAGGTAAAACCAACTGAGCATTACAGTATTTATAGAGGTAGGGGGAAATTACCTCTGACTGGCTGCCACTTATTCTGCGTAATTTGATTTTGACAATGAAAAGACATCATACAGTATCAGCACGTCTTTTTGACCAAAAGCTTCTTGCCGTACACTATGTGGTAAAGATTTCCATTGAAGTTTTGGATTGGTCAAGTTCAGACTCAAGATGCAAGTAGCCTAATTGCAGATTAACTGCAGTGGCATATTGCTGTTCGGACCACACTTCCACTATAGCCAACTAGCTGGAAAGTGTCGCCATGCAATTTGCCTCAGCCATATAAGGAAACAAGAAGATTCTAGAAGATTTTTGTCATAACTTAAAATGTATCTCCTAAATGTAAAATTGGGTATTATTGATTGATTGATTGATTGATTGATTGATTGATTTTATTTTCACATTGGACAGGCCTAAAGCAATGTCAGCCTTTATGGGGCCCTAAGCAGAATTTGATTTGGGGGCCCCTCACCACTTCGGCACAGCCAATATTATTGACTATTATCAATGCTTGATCATTTGCAAACTGACTGTCTATCACCCAGACACCCACCTGTAATGCCCATACCTCTCTCTATCTGTCTGTTTTTTCCTCATCTTCTGTTTTCTTCTTCTTTGTTTTCTCTGCTCCAGATTAGGATATGTCCTTTTTATGCCTCTGCCCAGCGATAGCTGTGGCTGTGGCAGGAGGCATTATGGTTTCGGGTTGTTTGTCCGTCTGTCCGTCGGGGTCCGTCCGATTCTCGTTAACATGATATCTCAGGAAGGCCTTTATGGAATTGCTTCAAATTTGGCTCAAACATCCACTTGGACTGTGGTTTTTATGTTTCTGTTTTTTTTTTCCCTTTTATGCTTAAGAATGCAAATCAATAAAAAAAAATTGATCACAAAAAAAGTTCAACGTCACTGTAACCTCACGAACGTCAGTCACTGTGACCTCACAAACGTAATTTTTATGCTCGTTAACAAGATATCTCGGGAACGCTTTGATGGAATTGCTTCAAATTTGCCTTAAACATCCACTTGGAATCAAGGATGAACTGATTAGATTTTGGTGGTCAACGGTCAAAGTTCTAGGTCACTGTGACCTCACATGTTTCATGCTCGTTAACGCGATCTCTCTGAGGGAATGTCTTCAAATTTGGCTCAACATCCACTTGGACTCAAGGATGAACTGGTTAGATTGTGTTGGACAAAGGTCAAAGTTCAAGGTCACTGTGGCCGCATGTCCATCTGTTCCATCAAGGAAGGGGTGGGGCTAGGTAAAAGGGGCCAAAGCTAGGGAAAAGAAGGTAATAGAGAGCTGGGATTAGAGGGTGGGAGGGAGTGGGTATAGGGGGTACGTGTGGGTGGTGGCAGGGGGCAATGGCATGGTCAGGGAAAGGGGCAGGGCTAGGTGAAAGGGCCCCTAGCTACGCATAGAGTATGAGTCTGGATAGACATGGATGTAGACTGCTCACTTGTTGACGGAGGCATAAATCCGTGATGCGGTATTTCTAGTTTGCAACATTACTTTTTTGCTGCATCAACACAGAGGAGAGGATATTATCCAATGTTTGTCTGAGTGACCGTGTTTGCATCAGAAGTGGCCTTGAAACCAGCTCTGACAGAGGCAGCGGGAATTGATTGAACCAGTAGCATTAGCTACTGTATTATAGCCAGCCTGTACAACACAATATTGCGTTTTTGTACGATCATCATTGACATTATTTCAAGTGCTCTTGGGGGCCCTAAGCAGGTGGGGGCCCTAAGCAGCTGCTTTGCTCATGCCTAATGGCCGGCCCTGCTTTCTAGGACTGTTGAGGAATATTGTTTTCCATTACGGTGCTGATAGAGAACTGCAGCACCCTAAATCAATTACTGAGCCAAGCCTGCGAACACTCAGCTGTCCTGAAAACTATTTACATTTTTTTTGAAGATGGGGAAACAACTTCATACAAATGCTAACAAAAAACACATTCACATTATGCTCTCTCTCTCTCTCTCTCTCTCTCTCTCTCTCTCTCTTTCACTCTCTCTCTCTTCAACATTACTGGAACTGTAGGGAGTGAGAAGGACAGAGAGACAGTCTTTCTCACCCCCTTTTACAGTTCCAGTAATGTAGAAATGCTGAAACGCTCATGCACGGTGGTGACTTGAAAAGCCTCCGATATGCGGAACACATCTGACATTTCAAGGCGACAGACAGGAGGAGAGAAGAGTTTAGAGCAGGAAAGCGGATAGACCCCGGAGGCAGTGAAGAGACACTGCAGCGTGGTTTAATTGGGGGTGAAAGACTGTGATTTTTACGAAGGGCCCATGTAGATCTGTGCTGCAAGAAGCTTTGATGAGGAGCCTGGTGGGCACTAAGGACCAGAGCATACCGGCAGGTAGACAGGAATGGCTTGGGGGGGGAAGGGGGGGGGGGGGGGGGTGGGAGAGAAAGCGGCGACTGGTCTCTTTCTCATAGTCTTTTATGATGGTGGGGTTAGATGGTTTAAATGGGGGCTCGGGGGACAGCGAGACTCTGGGGTTAGAAGTTAACAAGCTGGAGGGTGTGAAGTGACTGTCGCCCTCGCTGAGCAGACACTTCTCAAACACACTTCGAGCGATGGGCAATTGTGGCCTCAGGGTGGTACAGATCATTGAGACCGGGACCCCTTTTGAAAAGGAAGTGCCACCTCTAACTGGACAGCCTCACTTGAGAACATGTGCTAGGAAGTGCTTCTCATTCTCTCCCTCTCTCCCGCTCTCTCTCTCTCTTTATTTTTTAGTGGATGGGAAGCATGGGAATGCAGAAATGGAAAATTATGACAGGGGATACCCTAAATGGCGGGCGGGGGGGGAGTAGCCACCACGGTTATCGTGTACTGGACTACTTTGACAGCACTTTTTAAGTGGCATTACAGGGATGGGCAACTTTGATGATAGAGAGGGCCACAAAAAAATGTCCTCGCTACCAGAGGGCCAGATTGTGACCGTGCACTTCCACCAGTAGCCTACTGTAACACCACCACTCCCAATTATAGCTACTCATTTGATGAAAAGGACTGGTAATCAAAGTTTATTATACCAACATTTATATTATTTTCATATTCAAATTTAGTCTTTCTTCCATTCAGATGACACCAGAAACTTTGCTCTAGCTTTAATTAAAACAGCCAATACAGCAATTCGATGGGGTACATCACCCAAATATGTCATATTAATCAGATTAGTAATGTTGCACGTGCAATGTGCATCCTGGATATAGTTTGTTACAATAGCGTTAGCTCAAATGCTAACATTAAACAATATGTGGATGGACAATGCTAACGCCATTAGCGCCATGTTCTGGGATGTACAGTAAAATAAAAACACAGATTTGGGTGGTCTAACCTAACTTAACCAAAAACGTCTGCTTGTAAAAATAAATAAATAAATAAATTAATTAATTAAATTGACCCCACACTGAGTGAGGTCGGGGGCCGCATGCGGCCCGCGGGCCACCAGTTGCCCTCCCCTGCCCTAAGTAATGTTGGTGCATTCCTCTGCCACTTGTGAATCAGGGTCACTTCACAGCCTGTAAAAGACGGACGCGAGTGTGGGAAGTCGCAAAACAAGGTGTTCTTCATTTCCGCCCTGCTCCCCCAAATGAAACGGCAAAGATCAGAGAGGGTGTTTCATTGAAATATTAACACAGGTGATCAGAACGTCTCACGGGCCTCATCTGGACTAACTCTGCCGACACTCTCCCGACCTGCCGCGTGTTTCCGACCGCTTGATGATTCAAACCAAAAGGCTGCCTTAATTTGACCCATGTGGCCAGAGAGAAGAAAAGAGCACAAAGACAAGTCGGCATTTAGGTGTCAAAAATGGTCTCCTTTGCCGCCTCAGTGGACAGTAATGGACTTGGAGCTGATCTGACCTGTGTGTGTGTGTGTGTGTGTGTGTGTGTGTGTGTGTGTGTGTGTGTGTGTGTGTGTGTGTGTGTGTGTGTGTGTGTGTGTGTGTGTGTGTGTGTGTGTGTGTGTGTGTGTGTGTGTGTGTGTGTGTGTGTGCGTGTGCGTGTGCGTGTGTGTGTGTGTGTGTAAAAAAAAAAGAAAAGCTGCATCATTCACATCAAGTGGAGACACCGGAGGTCATGGGATAGGACAGGACGGGGATCTACAGTAACTCTTTCCAGGTGTCTGTGGGCATGAGGGGAGCTATAAAAAACCCAGGTAAAAGGCTAATGACTTGTCTCTCGCTGGATCAGCCACAGAGGAGCGGAATAAATTTGCAGAGAGAGAATAGAGAAGGGCCGGCCTCTGATGTAGGCTTCCTCGTTTGTCGCAGATGGTTATGAATGAGTGCGGTGGCCCCGCCCCTCTCCTTTCAACCCCCCAGATGCTGGCCCTGCCCAGGATAAAACGCAGGACAACTCCAGCCACTGCTTCCACAGGAGAGGGGACCGACTGAGTGACTGACTGACTGCACACAGCAGAGAGCGTGAGGCCACTCACTGACTGCTTCACTGCCCCATACAAGCTGACACACACTCACTGACTGCCGCTTGTTCTGACGCACTCTCTCTCTCTCTCTCTCTCTCTCTCTCTCTCTCTCTCTCTGTCACACATACCAGCTCTCTCCCTCCCTTACTCACTCACTCCCTCTTTCTCTGCTCTCTGCCTCACTCTTTCTCTCAGTATCACACACACACACACACACGCACACACACATACACACACATACACATACACACACACACAGAGTCAGTCACCAACCCTCATTCAACTCCCTCTCAGCCACGGGTCAGCAGCTCAGACAGGCACCTTATTCCACTCCAGCTGGAAAGAGCAGAGCATCGCAAGGTGCACACACACACACACACACACGCACACACACACACACACGCACACACACACACACACACACACACACACACACACACACACCTAAACACACGCATACACACACACACACACACACACACACACACATACAGTACTCACACTCGCAGCAACACACATATCCACACACTCACTCAGACACACAAATGCACATACTGTACATCCCAGGACTTTAGCTCTGGAACGGCAAAGGAGACCTCAATCCAAGGAGGAGAATAAACAAACAGAGAAACAAGGAGCAACACTGGAGAAGAACACATTACTTTGACAAGTGGATTGATAGAAAAGTCTGCAAGGAGCGGATGAGTAGAATCCAAGAAGGACAGAAGACGCGGAGGAGACCATACTACCAACTGGAGAAACTTTTGACAAGCTCATTTGTGCAGGAAGGCTTGCTGTCAGGCCATGTTTCCGACAATGCGGACTGGTCAGCGGTGACCTCTTGAGGATCTGCCGTGTGCGTGTGCCATCTCCCTCCCTTCTCTCTCCAGGACTCCCACCCTCTCGCCAGCCCTCCAGCAGGGCATCTCCCTCCGGCAGCATGCCTACAGCTCGCGCAAGGTGCACCTTGGGAGTCTGACCCACCATGCGCAGATGGACGCCCTCCGTGGCTGGTCTCTGTCCGGAACCTGCAGCCCTCGCCGGGCGACTCCCTCCCCTGCCCAGCGCGGCCTCCCTCTGCCTGGCATGCTTCACCCTGCTCCTGGTCAGCACTGGCATTGCCACAGGGGCCTGTCCTCCCCCCGGGGTAGGGCATGAGCCCCTCCAGGCGCTGGCGAGTGGCGCCAACTGCTCCTGGACACTGGAAAGACACACCCGCAGTTACAATCACCTAGAGGGCGACGTCCGACTACGGCGGCTTTACTCCGCCAACAAGTTCTTCCTCTGCATTGACAAAACGGGCAAGGTGGACGGCACTCGGCGGAAAAACTACGCTGACAGTGAGTAGCTGGCACTGCCAGAGTATGTGTACATGACAGTACTGTGTCTTTAATCTGTGTTCAGTTACATAGAGACGAGTCAATTCTCTTTTTTATGGTTGGACTTTCTTATCTGTGTGCCTTTATAGCAGTGCATAGTGGTGTCCTGTGGTTATATCAGTCTTGTATCAGTGCTGAGCTATTTGTGTTGTGTTTAGAGAGTGAGACGCGTTGCTAGGTAAGGAGGGAATACCCCCGTGTGGATCCAGCCTCCTCATGGGAAAGCCGGCGCTGTGTTTACAAGAAGGCTGACTTGAGGAAAGACATTGTGCATCAGTTGGCCGTGCAAACTGGGCTTGGGAAAAAAGGTTCGATTTCACTGGGGATTAACTTGTCAAAAGTGTGTTGAAAGTGCATCAGTTGTAAGCGACAGATGGAGATGAAAACACATTCTTCTAACTAATCTAAAACCACAGAAGCAGGCGAGTTGTATTGCTCACACTTTTATGCAGCTTAGGCCTGATTAGTAACCATTACAAAGACTTTTGTGGTCAATTTAAGGCTTTTTGATTTCAAATGAGAGCTGATTCTCTGTGTGCATGTGCTATAGTGGGCGCATGTGTGTGCGTCTGTGAGTCTATAAAAGGGTGTGTGTGTGTGCGTGTATGTGTGTGTGTGTGTGTGTGTGTGTGTGTGTGTGTGTGTGTGTGTGTGTGTGTGCGCGTGCGTGCGTGCGTACGTGCACGTGCATGCGTGCACGCGCGGGCGTGTGTGCATGCGCCTGAGTGCAAATGTGTCGGTGCTTATGGCTGATGCACTGGTGACAACTTCAGGCTAAAGCAAAGTGAGTTGATCTCACATCTGCATCCAGCAGGTGCATTGCAGCTCTTCTTGTAGTGATTTACTGAGGACAGTCAAAGGGTTTTTCTCCACCACATTTCCTCTGCCGGTCATGTACACTGACGGCGGTAAATCTCTCTTTAGAAACTCATATGCTATCATCAGCGTGGGTCTCCCTTGGCCCCAACTCATCATAGCTCTCAGCACCTGTTCAGATGGGGCAGCACGTACTGTACCTCCCAGGGTGATCCTGCAGTGCTCAGTATGCAGCGGTGCAGTTGTGTCTCAGATAGATTGTTCCATTAGCAGGCCTGTGGTCTATACAGTCTGTGTGGGTTACGCGACACCTGAGAAGAGGCTGCTCACAGAGCAACCGTGCCTCCTCAATGCCTCCATCAATGGGTGTCTTTCAGATGCTTGACCAGGTCAGACATTGGTCATGAGCTGACCTCCCTCCCCGTTGGTTAGTCACTGACTGGCTGACTGGATGGCCCTCGGAGACGTTTATGCCTTTGACGGTTACATTTATGTATTTGGTCGTTAATGCCTTTTTATACAAGCGGGTGAGTCAGAGTTTTTCCATGCAGCTACTGGGGGCAGGAGCAGCTGCTGCGTCCAGCCAACAGGCCAGCAGTCAAGTCTGTTGCCACCGTTTCAAGCTCCAGGCTGCCGACTGGGCGACATTTGTTAACCTGCCGGGGATTAGTCGCCTGGCAAAAATCTTTTAAAACCCACACACGCGTTGGTATAAATTCAAGTCGAAGTGAATTATCACTGTGTTAAATTTGTACCCGTGTGCCTCTCCAAGTAGGAATTGCATATTTTCATATTAGCGGTTGTATATGTCAGCTACTATAATAAAATATTACTCCCACGCCTTTACTCGAATTTGACACTTCAGAGTTCACATTGGAAGAGTGGTAGCAATTGCAAATTGGCAACATGTCGGAATTTAAATTGAAACAGGCATTCATGGTCTCTCTGCGAAGCAACAGAGACGATGCCTGCGGATTGTGAAATTGCTGCTTTGCCTTTCTTCCATGGCCATGTCACAAATGTTTAGTTGCTTCGCGGCGGCTCTCGGTGAAAAAGTGCAGTCCCCTTAAATGTAATGCCCTCATACACTTTAGCCATCCTCCTCTCATTTCCTTTGGTGGAAAGAACGGTCCTCTCTCTCTCTGCTCACAGAGGGCGAGGGTGTGTACCTGCACCCTGAGCTCCAGCACCCGTGCCAAGCCGGCGGTCATCTAGGCTCTGCCTCAGAATTAGCAAAATGGACCTTGCGGTTAATCTGCGGTCGCATGGAGCTCACTATGGGGTAGATCTGGTTTAGGGCTATAGCCCTGTACCGACGTCTCACTCTGGTTCTGTGTGAGGCTTACCGCTATTATCATTGCATAGGGAGCTTTTCAATCAGACTTAAAGCCTCCTGACCTAGAGAATTCCTTGATACTGATACGCCGGCCATGCTATAGATTGGAGAGGGAGGAGGAAGGAGGAGGAGGAGGAAGTGGTACATATTTAATGACTTGACCAATGACACAGATACCAGACTGCAACATCAGTACGACTGTCCCGCAGAAAACACAGCACATCCTCTTTATAGGATTCTATCACACACAGAACTACACACGCACGCACGCACGCACGCGCGTGCACACACATACATACACACAATTTTGGAGACGCAGCACAATTGTCACAATTTCTGCATTGTGCTCCAAGCAAGGTGGGGGAAGCGCTGGTCAGCGCGGCACTGTCCCCACGGTTTGGTGTGAACACAGCCTCCCTGCCGTCCAGAAGTCTGGCCGAGCCCTCCTCTGTCCTCTGTGTTGCCCTCGCACTCTGTCGACACGGCTGCACTCCCCCGACAGCTCTGCCTGCTACACCCAGCCCCAGCCTTCACCTCCACCCCACTCAGTTTTTCCAGTCCCGACTCCCAACCTCTCAGGTGCAAAAACAGTTGGAATTAGTCAACAGGGCTCTCTGCTAATTGAGGTTGGAAAATATTGTATCAATCCCAGTGGAGCAGGGCCATGGAACAGCTGAGGGAAGAGGGAAGAGGCGAGAGGGAGAAGGACTGAGAGGGATGGTGGGTTTAAAGGGTGAGTGCTGAGGAGAAAGCTGGATAGGGCGGGAGGGAGATAATGTAACATTCAAAATACACATGGTAGGTAAGTCCATTTTTGCATATAAATGATTTCACTTGATGAGGAATTAAGCAGGTCAATGTTAATTCTTGTTTATATATATATGAACATGTCAATAGGACACCTAACTATATTGTACAGAATTAGAGCCAATATAATTAAATATATCCCTCCAGTTTTAAAGGGTGGATAAGTAAGACATAATACCGTAGCTCTTTCTGTTGCGTGATGAAATTTGAATGTGTATCAGTGGCATTTCCAAGGTGTTGTTCTGAGAGAGATAGTAACGTCTTGCCCTGTCTGATATGCACACATGATCGCACGCATGCACACACACACACACACACACACGTATGTATGCACACACACACACACACGCACGCATGCACGCACACACACACATGCACGCATGCGCGCGCACGCACACACACACACACACACACACACGCACGTGCGCGCGTGCACACACACGCCAGTGGTCAGACATAGCTATTCCTGAAGCTTGTTATTGTCACAGCCAAGCAGCTTACCAGGCCTTTGAGGTATTTGTTAATCAAATCAGGCGGATAGAAATCAGACAAGATAAAGGAGCCGACTATCATCTGACTCCATCCTGTGAAACCACCCACACAAAGTACAGGTCCACATGTGATTACAAACCACTGGATCACAGACGTTACTAAAAATAACCTGTTGAAATAGCAATGCGAGGAGACATATAGGCTGCAGTGCTTTGAGTGATTGGAGAGAGGTGGCCTCAGCGGGTTTTTCCTTTTACCTATGGTAAAGCAACAAATGATCGAAGGGAAAAACACACCCGAGTGTTTACAAAAGCTCCAGAGGCAGGTACGCATCATATCCTGTCCTCCAGAGGCAGGTACGCATCATATCCTGTCCTCCAGAGGCAGGTACGCATCATATCCTGTCCCGGGTCATCGGTCATACCCTGCTAATTAGACAGTGCTACAGCACAACAGCTGTGCGGGGCTACGCCCAGCAACCGCTACGGCTACATGATCAATTGCATTAGCAAATCAAAGAGTCCAGCAGAGTTGAGTGGAGCAGAGCAGCACTACAGTAGAGCTAGAAAGCATGTCAACATTTTACTCCATGTCCAATCACTAAAGTCAAACTCTATTACACTTAAGATTATACAAACCTGTTTGCTACAGTATTTACTTCCCTCTTTATATTTCACTTTACATGTACGCCGAGTTCCTTTTATTGGCACACCTCAAAGCATATATTTTTGTACATCTCATTTGAAAGGATGGGCTGTTACATGTTGGGTGTGTGTGGCTATAAGTGCATCAAAGGCTTGTGCAGCATCCAGGTAGTGACAGCCCGTTCACCCTTAGGAAATAAGGTCACCTCGCCACGCCACTATAATCGGAGAAGTCACTGCCGTCACTGCCGCTAGACTAACTCCATTCTGCCTCTACCTCTCTACAGCCGTGGAACTCTCCGAACCAGGGTGTGTTGTGTTGACCAAATTTCCCTTGGTTTGCAACATCTTGCTGTTTGATGTGCGAGTTTTCCGAGTTCATGGATGTATTTGACTTGGACGGGGCCCATGGGAAGAAAATCTTCCACCCCGCCTGAGTATGTTGTGGAAATTATTCAAACTTGTTTTAGACGGGGGGAAACTGTCACTCACTAAGGAGAGACTTGAAGTTGAACATCTGAAAAGACAGGAAAAGTGCAGACAGACTACCATATGCTCCTATAGAGGTTTGTCTAGTTTGACTGCATCGGCAGTGGCCATGAGAATGTGTATATAGCTAAATTAACCAGATATGAGAGGTGGAAACAATCATAAATGTTTTTATTGCTATATCTTCTTTTTTTCACAAAGGACTCAACTTAAAGGAGAACTTCGCTGAAAAAAAAAAACACATCCGAAAACTGTAAACAGTTTTGGAGAAATTCATTTAGATTGAGAGTTGATTTGAGTTAAGTTGTGGAGCAGTGATGTCATTCATGCACAAATGATTTTCGAAGCGTAAATGCATTTATCACGATTTTCAGAAAACTCTTCAAAAGTCATAAAAGTGGTCCTCATTTATGAAGATTATCTTGCCGAACATGAAGTTCGCTCTTTCATAAACCTTTGTTAACTACAGACCCTATTTCATGCACCGAAATCCCCCTACAAAAAAAACCCATTGACTTTTAGATTTGGGAACTGGAACTAGCATGACTATCTGAGTTGGCCTACGTCAGAGTCTGGCTCCTCTTACTCTCACTCTGGTATAGCGGGAAAAAAGGCTCTGTTATCTTTACAACCATCCACCGAAAGTACCAAGCAGGTCTGCTTTATTGCACAATTCAATTCTTCGTCAAAACTTGCCATTTTCAGCGTGTAGGTTGCTAGCTTGCTAGCTAGCGTTGTTGTTGTTTCACAGCGGCATTTGAGAAAGGGATTTCCCTTCCGCTCCGACTGAAATGGCCAATGGCAGAGCTTATCCCCGCAGCCTGCGTCCAGTGAGTCAGACTAGTCTCCTCAATCATGCACCTAAGTTGTACATAATAATCTCTCCAGCTGTGGTATGGACTCACCCATCATAATATCATATTGGAACAGAAGACACTCAAGAGAATTTCCATCAGAGTCTTAATAAAACAAACAATCATTAAGGAACTATGCACATGTGGACACTCCTTTTCAAACCGAACCAAAGGCAGAACCCAAAAACAAAAGCATCTCTATTCTCCACTCATCATCTGTTATCTGCATTCTGGGGACAAAGCCATTCACCTGACAGCGAGCAGACATTAGGAGTATTCCGCGCTGTCTGCCACTTTGAAGGCACGAGAATAACGCTTTCTTCTGTGCTGCCGACCATTCTACCTCCTGATCATGACTCACCATTCATTCTGGTGGAGCTCAGACGGGGACGTGTGCGACTGGATCAACAGCAGCGCCAGGGCTGCAGGGGCGAGCGAGGGAAGCACCTGGCCACAGGAAGTGCTTTGGTGTTGAGGATGGGGAGAATACACATGTTAATGAGGCTAGGAGACGGGCCGGGGCGTGCGGCTCTGCTCAGTATTCAGGTGGAAATTAAAGGCTAGAGGAGTGCTGGAGCGCTTCCCGTTGCTCATTAGGCCTTATGCAAGGTTTCCTCTGGCTCGTCTCAGCCGAGAGGGGCTTCGTGGACATGCAGATGCCAGGAGGGGAAAATCCCACAAATCCTGCCTTTACAATCCCTCCCAATAAGGACAGTGGCCCAAGCCTGAGTGGGAAACACTGGGAATGGAGCCCTTGCCAGCTGTTCCCGGCATGGAGAGGCAGGAAGCTAAATAGAACATGGCTGAAACCTTGGCTTGGCCGGGCGTCCATACAGGCACAATATTGGCCGTGTCTGTGGGTTGAGTTAGCCAGATTAATGGTATGTGTTCTGGTCACTGCACTAGTGCCTCGTCTGGTCGGTCGGGCGCCTCTTCAGGGGGGAGGGGAACTGGGGGGGATAGCGTGATCCCCCCCACACACGCTACATCCTGCTGGTGCGATTCCTTGCTGTCAGGTGAAAAGAAGCGGCTGGCGATGATGTAGATCTATCGGAGGAAGCATTTCTACAACTCTCCCCAGATCGGCAGAGGGGGCGGAGCAATGGCCGGGACAGCAGAGGGAATTTTGCCAAATACATCTGGGAGAAAATGGGGGGGAAATCAGAAAAAAAAACTTGATAAGAAACATGGCTGAAACGCATGCTGCATACATGTAGCACTTCAGGACTTGCATGTTCACTCTAAAAAACTTGAGTTATACCTAACGTATCCGCGAGGACCACGAGTGTCCGTGCGACCAAGTGACGTCAAGTGGGGCGAGTTTTCGCCTGGGCTGTGCACACCCCACATTTTCAAACGATGCGGACACGGCTGGGCGGACAAAGTGGAGTTTTCAAAAATAACGGTCACTTCCACAAGCAGAAAC
Organism: Poromitra crassiceps; assembly: GCF_964638095.1. NCBI lineage: Eukaryota > Metazoa > Chordata > Actinopteri > Beryciformes > Melamphaidae > Poromitra > Poromitra crassiceps. The sequence continues at coordinate 17,646,185 of NC_139632.1, forward strand.
ACGCACAGAGTATAGATCTTTCCTTGTCAGGATTCCGTGTCTCTCATTTCCATGCGACAGTCCATACGAACAAGCAAAATTCTCTCTCTCTCTCTCTCTCTCTCTCTCTCTCTCTCTCTCACACACACACACACTCTCTCTCTCTCTCTCTCTCTATCTCTCTCTCTCTCTCTCACACACACACTCTCTCTCTCTCTCTCTCTCTCTCTCTCTCTCTGTCTAGCCTGGGAACGCGTTGCAGGACAAGCGTGTCAGTGTCTCTCTAATTGGGCGAGCATCCCTGGCTTTTGCCACCAGGGTTTGATATCATGAATGGCCTCGAGAAATGTAGCAATTAGCAGCTAACAACCTTTAGCAGTCTGGCTCTGGCTCCTCTCTGGGCTTTACTGGGTTCATCAGCAGGTTTATAGAGTCTGACTTTGGCTCCAACAGCCAATTCCCTTCTAACGTCCCACAGGTCTGAACATCCTGTGGGTGTGAAGAGAACACAAAAGAGAGGATTTCACAGTGCCAGGAACCAGCCTGTTGGATCCTGAGCCCAACGATACAAGATGTTTGAACTGATGTTCTTCAAGGCTTGTAAAAAGCAGAGTGTCATATAGGAGGTTAATGCATTATGCACCTTCTAAACTTTTTGGGGACTTTTTAGCAAGAACTTATGTAATCAATAGAAAATGATTAAAGAGGGGTGATACACAAAAATTAAGGTTTAAATATTCTCTGTGCCAGAAAAAATACCCATTATACTACATTTCCCAGCTTGTTCCCATAAGCAGACTAACTGGTGCGGTCCAAAAGGGATTCAGTGATTTAGGTTCTTTGTACACCATTGCAATGAGCCACAGTTCAATAGGCTACAGTAGGGCAATGCAATGTTATACATGGCCTGCCAGCCAAGCAGTCGCTTTTTAAAATGGGAGTGCTGTTTGGCCTTTTCCTCAATGAGAGGACATTAGCACTGTTATTACTATGTGTGTGTGTGTTTTTTGTGAAAGGCGTAAAATGAGTATTAATTAGATCAGTTTGACAGGCTTACTCTATGCATACCATGAAGTCTGCACAATGAAATTGCAAACCGCACCATCAAGTTACTCATCGCCAAGACCACTCACCGCCCACGAACCCTCTGCACACTCACGACAGCACACGGCACAGGCTGGCGCACTACCACAGCTACACACCCAACACACACACACACACACAACTGACTACTATATACCTTCAGTCTAGGGCAGACAGGGCTAGTTCTATCCCTTAGCTAGACTAAGACAGACTTTAATGGTTTTGTTGTTGACCCTGTCCAATAAAGTCTCTCACCTCCCTGCTCGAGCCCAGCCAGACATCATGTCTTGGAAGGCGTTTAAGCATTGGCCCGGGAAGAAAGGCAGCTGAAAGAGAAGCCCTGCTGTAGACAGGGGGAAAAAAGAAACAACTTGGCATCTCTGAATGCAGCCACGGCGGACTGCCTGCAAGAGTTTAAAGGTGTACAAATTTGACCTGAAATCACAAATCACGAGGAGCCTGGAGCTGGGAGTCCCCACACGGCGACAAGGAACGGGAGTAACAGAAGGAATGTGGTGCACCTGCTGCCCAAAATGCCTCCCTGAATGACTGGGTCTGGATCATATGCCTCCCTGAATGACTGGGTCTGGATCATAAAGCGAGCAGTAAGAGGCAGTAAGGGCCCTTCTCTAGCTGACAGGCAGGTAAATCTGAGGCTCTCCACCCTTTTCCTGTCAAGCTGTGAGCCAGGGACGCTCTGCAGACTTTATATAGACTTTTATCTCAGTCTCTCTCCTTCACTCTCTCTCTCACTCGCTCTCACACACACACACACACACACACACACACACACACACACACACACACACACACACACACACACACACACACAAACACACAGCAACAACAACAACTCGTTGTGTATCTCAGTCAGTCTGTTTGGGTAAATATTGACTTGCTGTCATGCTAACGAGTGGCAGAAATTGAGTTTACAGCTCCTGGCTGTGTGTAATCGACTGGGGATTTGTCTAATCACGCCCATAGACTGTATACAAATATGGATGTAGCCACTGTGATGTCTCCCATTGGTTTGTGGACTTCCGTTTTGGAGCCTCTAGTTTGCCATTTTGGCCGCTGCCATCTTGGTTCTCGCGCAGCCTGGTGACCCTCTCTCTCTCAAAGGAGAAAGAGCCTGGTGCCAGACTAGTGCATGGTCTTCCTCTATAAGACCCGCCCCCAGTGCTGTTTCCTCTTTGTGTGCAGCAGTATTTTCATTCCCCCATAGAAAGTTGGGCGCACGGTTGTGCAGTGGTAGCATTCCTGCCTTGCACTCTCACCTCACAGGAAGAAGGTCTTGGGTTCAATTCCTGTCTGGGACGCTGTTGACACTGGGGGTATGCCTTCAGTGCCTCCTGCCCAGGTGGGCTATCTCATCGAAAGGGCCTTTCTGTGTGGAGTTTGCATGTTCTCCCCGTACTTCCCTGGCATTTAAGATCATCGTCCGACCAGCGGCGGTTGGAAGAAGTTGATCCCCAGGTGCCTCACTGCAGCTGCCCACTGCTCCTGGCCTGACCATGAAGGAGGACGAGCCAGGATGGGCCAAACGTGGAGGACAAATTTCATTGCGCCTCCAATTGCATGTATGTGTGTACTGGCTACCGTGTGCATGCGTTGTCTGTGACAAAACAAAGACAGGGTTAGTTCATTTTATTTTTGTAGCTACATAGCTAGATAACTCGCATCACATGTATTTACGTTCATATGATGACCTGTTTTCAGAGCAGAATGTTTTTTTGGAGCACAGAAAAGTTCCGCATCTGCCAGATCTGCAACGTCCGTTTCTGCTTTTTTACCAGATGACCATGGAGACTGTAGCTTTGGGCCACAGACTAGTTGGTCCCTGATCAGGGAGCTGCACGATCACTGGACAGGCGACCTGTCAATCATGCCCAAAACATAGTTTTTTAAATTGTCTATTTTACTCTAAATGGTACAGTTGTCATGAAAGGTGAAATTAGATAGAGACCAAAAGCGTTTTTTTTCTTTTCTTTTCTTTTCTTTTTACCAGGCTGCTGTTTATTTATGCTGTAAAGCAGTGATACTCAACTGGTGGCCCGCGGGCCACATGCGGCCCCCTGTGTGGCCCGCGATGGAATTGCAATTTTTTTTTTGTTTTCTTTTTTTTTTTTACAGTGCACCTGAACGCAACATGCAAGATACCCGCTGAATAAGTGTCCAAATGTTCATGTCATTCTGGCCAATACTCCACTTCTGTTATAGCATTTCAGTCTGGAATATGGAATATCTTTCAATAATCTATGATTTAGCTGCTAAATTGTCAAATACCGCCGTCTGCTCGCTACCCAGGCACTTATGTATGTACTTAACCTAACTAACTATCCGGTGTGCACAACATTGTCAGACTAAACTCTGGCTGACACCCCAAAAACCTACAATCCGCTACAGAAAAATGTATATTGATTGTTTATTAACTGGCCCCTGGCCTTCTATCATTTCACGAAAGTGGCCCCCGGGCAAAGCAAGTTGAGTATCCCTGCTGTAAAGTCAGGCATTTTAACATGGGGGTGAGTGGGGATTGACTCCCTTTTGGAGCCAGCCTCAAGTGGCCATTCGAGGCACTACAGTTTTTGGCACTTCCACATTGGCTTCATCTGCCCAAGCCCGAGGTTGCTGCTTGATCACAACACATCTGAGGGGAAGCGGTGCTGCATCACACCGGAGACCTTTAATACGGATAGAGACACCCCAACTGAACTTCCAGTCATTTTCTGTATCTGTTTCGCCTTAGGAGACTGCTCAGCCAATGAAGTTTCACCATTGACAGACAGCCAATCACAAGCTGATAACCATGCCCATTTAGGAGACCGGAAGCATACGATTTCTTTTTATTGGCGGTGTCTGCAGTGGGTTGTCTCTATCCATATTAAAGGTCTCTGATTACACTGAGAAACATCCTCTGGAAATGAACCGTTCATATTGATCTGTGCAGCAAATGATACTGCAACTGACAACATCAGATGATGTTACATCATATACTCATCACCGAGATATTACATTACTTATCTCTGGGATCTTATCATTGTGTGAGGCAAGCTTATAGAGGGCAATTCAAGGAAGTGCGCTGGACAGTGAATGTGTGTGAGGCCAGTAGCACTCTCCTAAAGGGATGAGTTTCCACACAGAACTCTGACCTGTAAGAGAGCAACCCAGATATAATTCTGTGGAGGAGTTTGTGTAAGTGAGGAATGACTCATTGAGGACTGCTTTTTATACTTTGAAAGCAGTATATAAACAGCGGCAGTCCAAAGTGTCATTATCACTCATTGCTATATTATCACTATTGGCATCTACTATAATTACTATAACTATTAGTATTAAACTCTTGAATTTCAAAATTAGAAAGTACTTATGGGATGTCCTGGTGGCTCACCTGGTAGAGCGCATCCCACCAAGGCTTACTCCTTGGTGTGGCCGACCCGGGTTCAAATCCGACCTGTGGTCCTTTGCCTAATGTCATCCCCACCTTTCCTGTCTATCCAATAAAGGTAAAAATGCCCAAAAGACTTATACTTCGATTTGTTATGTTGGCTGCAGATAACATTTGAATATAAGGAAACAACTGAACAATATGAGATACCTTTTTGTTTCATGTTGGGTTAACCTCTGTGACAACAAGTTACACTCTGGTGCCTTAAAGAGTGAAGCAGACGAGTGTCTGGAGTGAATCACCTTCTTTTAATGCATTTCCTGGAAGTAGACGTAGGATAACGAATGCAAATGCGGAAGGCTAAAAACAGCGAGTGCCATGCAGGTCCGTGCATACCAACAGGTTGAGAGCATGCCGCCTCCTCTCTGAACTGCATTACACACGTCCAGCCGTACCTGCTTTTTATCTGTGAGGCCATTTAGATAAACGAACACGAGCAGGATGTGAGTATCGTGTCAGAGCCCTTTGAATGTGTGTGTACCTTTACAACGCATGGGCCTGTGTTTATACTGGTGCCATTGCGGGAGCATGAAGTGGACTCTAAACTGAAAAAGATGTGCCTTTCCTTTCCCTAATGCCTAATGTGAACCAGACCTTACCTTGCACTCAATTCAAATGTGCATGTGTGTGTGTGCTTGTGTGTGTGTGTGTGTGTGTGTGCTTGTGTGTGTGTGTGTGTGTGTGTGTGTGTGTGTGTGTGTGTGTGTGCGTGTGCGTGTGCGTGTGTGTGTGCGTGCACACTCACGTGCACAAGCTCATACTTGTGCATCTGGAGGGCCATGCTCCTCATTACAACACAGAGGGTGGCATAAAGCATTGCTGTGCTATATAGTTGAGGAAGTACAGTCACCTCCATACATCTGACCACTCCCCTATATTGACATCGAGATCTTTCCCCTCATCCAACAGTTACTGTTGCTGCAGATCTCGCTAATGCCTTTTTAATGCCAGCTCAGTGGCCTTGTGGTCTGAGTGTCCGCCCTGAGACTGGGAGGTTGTGAGTTCGATCCCCGGCCTAGTCATACCAAAGACTATAAAAATGGGACCCATTGCCTCCCTGCTTGGCACTCAGCATCAAAGGGTTGGAATTGGGGGGTTGAATCACCATGTGATTCCCGAGCGCGGCGCACGCTGCCGCTCACCGCTCCCCCAGGGGATGGGTCAAATGCGGAAAACAAATTTCACACATTGTGTGACAATCAGTGGGACTTTACCTTTACCTTTACTTTTCCTCTGTGTTATCCAGAACGAGGCGGTGGGAATAATAACATCAAATTTCATTCAGGAGGGTCTCAAGATATCGGATAATGCTGCATCTATTTTAGAGTGGAAGAGGAGGGAGTGACACCTCCCCCCTTTACAGCCTGCAGTCATCCATAACCAGGCAGGAAGAAAGAATATTCATTTGAAATGCCTGTTTTTTTGCCACATCTTTGGCCTGTGAGGATAGAAATAGAAACATCTTCGCAATGAAACGTCGGCCTCTCTGCGTCTGTACCATTCTCTAATATACTTTTTTTTAATAAAAAAAAGTTTCCGGATTTCCATCCCGTTTTCTCCCCAATCGGCCAATTCCCCCTGCTGTCCCGCGGTCGTTGCTCCACCCCCTCTGCCGATCTTGGGAGAGCTGTAGACTAACACATGCCTCCTCCGATACATGTGCAGTCACCAGCCGCTTCTTTTCACCTGAGAGCGAGGAGTTTCACCGGCAGGACGTAGCGCGTGGGAGGATCACGATATTCCCCCCAGCCCCCCCCCCCCCCCCCAGAGGGGGCAGTAGTGCAGCGACCAGGACATATACCCCAAATCCAGCTTCCCACCCGCAGACACGGCCAATTGTGGACGCCCGACCAAGCCTGAGGTAACACAGGAGGGGTCGAACCTGTGTGTAGAGAATCTACTGCTGCACTACCCGGATGCCAAATTCTCTCTATATACTGTATATATTTACACACATATCTTTCACTGTCAACCCCTTGTCTCTCTGTATCTGTCCACCCCTCTACCTACAGTATCACCACCTCTCTCTCTCTCTCTCTCTCTGTGTCTCTCTCCCTCTCGCTCTCTCTCTCTCTGTGTCTCTCTCCCTCTCTCTCTCTCATTTCTCCCTCTCCTCCCCTGCAGTGGATAGGATTGGGGTCAAGGCCCTTTGGCCAGTGGAGCAAGTGACAGTTGTGACAGGGCCCTGATGTCCCTGTTGTGGCTTTCTGTCACCCTCCTGCACGCCCATCTCATTTTAATCATGTCAATACGGGCCAAGCTCGGGGCACGGTGCTCACTCAGTGGAACCTCACACACGTCTGCACCTCGCACCTGAGCCACACACACACGCACACACTTACAGTACATACTTAGACACACACATGCGCACACATGCATATACACACAGACACACACGCTTGCCACGTGCATGGCTGAAGTTAATTTAGGTAAATAGGGCGGTTCAAATACGTTATTGTAATAGCCTGCGCAGTTAACTCGGATCTTCTGCTTTGTAAGGCGCATTAACGGCGCATTTGCCAGCACAACCTCAGTGTCAGATGGACTGCGGTTCAATCTGACGGAGAACGTTGGTTGGGTTCAGATGTGGGTGTGGAGGGCTTTCTTCCCTCTCTCTGTGAGGGCCAGTGAAGATGAAGGTAGGAAACTGTAAACAAGGCCTTTGTATTCCCCTGATTCTGTTTCCATTCAGGGTGGCTGAGTCTGGACAGCCGAATCAAACCAGCTGCAGATGCAACACACCAGCTTACTGCAATTTAGTGGCACAGGGGAATGACCTCAGACTAATGTGGATCCCACCATAGCAGCACCCCCCCCCCCCCCCCGCGCGCGCCTCCTCGCGGTACCAAAGTGCAGGAAACTGCAGAAGCTGTGAGTCACAAAGCTCTTGGCGGGCGAATCTGCTCGTAACTATCTGTGAAGCCTTTGATAGCTTGCCGTTCGCTCGTTACGGATGTGATGCATGATTTGGAGGCAGTTTGCCCCCTGCCTCCCTCTCTCGTTGATTAAAGAAAAGGCCCCTCAGTGGGTACGATTGCGGCCCCTCAGTAAACCACACAGGCACAGGCGAGCAGGCAGGGCCCGCGCTGTGGGCTTCGTTAACCTTTTTCACCTCTCCAATCCCTCAGCCTCACCACTCCAGCCCTCAAAGCCCACCCGCCTTACCCCACTCCCTCCCTCAGCTTGTCCTCCAGCCTTACCTTGGTGGGCCGGCTTGCCCCCCCCCCCCGCCCCGCCCCGCCCCGCCCCGCCCGCCCCGCCCCGCCCCGCCCGCCACGCCTGTGAGTTGAAGGGTTTGATCAGCGGAGGGTCTCCTTCTCTCTGATTCAGCATCCTGGAGGTCCCTAATGAACTGATTGATGTTCCATTACATCCAATCACAGCTTAGCTTAGCATGCCAGGGGAACTCTGTTTTCCCTGCTGTAACAAGCATGGAGCGCATGCTGACAGGACATGCAGGTACGCTAATTACAGATTACATGTGTGATTGGGGACGTGTGTGTGTGTGTGTGTGTGTGTGTGTGTGTGTGTGTGTGTGTGTGTGTGTGTGTGTGTGTGTGTGTGTGTGTGTGTGTGTGTGTGTGTGTGTGTGTGTGTGTGTGTGTGTGTGTGTGTGTGTGTGTGTGTGTGTGTGTGTGTGTGTGGCAGAGGAGATCTTTGATACTAACCTCGTCTTTGACCAGTCAGCTTTGAGAGCCAGGATGAGATTCTGTGCTGATTGCCATTCACTAAACGTCTCTCTTTCCACTGCCTTTTAAAGGTGGCTCATTGGTCCCAATTTATCTTTTTGCACTTTTATTCAGTAGGGTTTTTTTTTTTTACAGTGAAATCACACAAACACATAGGCTACATACACACAATTAACCCCCAACCCAACCCAACCCAACCCATCCACCACCTCCCCCCCCTCCCCACACACACACACACACACACACGCCCAGATGTGGCTGGTGATTCTGAAGGATTGGGTCAGTCTGTCTGGGGATAAATCAGACACACTAATCTGTCCTGCGAGGAGATGGAGGGTAATTGGTCACATTTGACCCCCGGTCCTGTGGACTGTGGGAACGCAGGCTTTATCTACCAGCGGTAATTGGCTAATGAAACACTTCCGCAACCTCTCCGCTAGATTGTCATCCACCGGTCCGGCTAAAGTGCGGCAAGTGTGTGTGTGCGTGTGTGTGTTTGTGTGCATGTGTGCGTGTTTGTTTGAGCATGTGTGTGGCACTAGTGGCCAGGGGGCAGAGCGAGCGTGTGTGTGTGTGTGTGTGTGTGTGTGTGTGTGTG
>NC_139632.1:17659981-17670487 GCF_964638095.1 Poromitra crassiceps
CAACTAAATTTTACTGTATGAATGTCTAATTCAATATTATCAAAAGAGCCAATGAGACACTGCGGAGCGCGTCATCATTCAGAAGCCACGCCCAAAATGGGGGAAAACGTCTTTTTCCTTTGATTTTCTGTTGATGAAGTTGACGTTTCTTAGATACTGGTCTGTTCAGCGATGATTTCTTCTTTTATTTATTCCAAACAAACCGGTGTTGCTTCTGATGGAAATGTAAAACACATCACTTCCTGTGCAACGGAGGATTTTTCCCGGGAAAAAACTGGGTATAAACAGCAGTCTATCAAGATCTGGACCACTGTTGTATCAATCGGCGATAGAGAATAGCAACCAGACATTTACATACGTACCTGCCAACATTACATTCTCTTTACATTCTACCCCCCCCACCCCAATGGTCCATTGTTCTGATGATTTATACTGCCTTTCGAAACATGCCCTATCTGTAAGGTAGACTTGTGGGGATCCATAGAACCCATTTTCATTCAGATATCTTGAGGTGAGAGGTCAAGGGCGCCTGTGAAAATGGCCATGCCAGTTTTTCCCTCCCCAAAATGTAGCCTACAGTAACTTTGGGGCGTTATGTATCCCTCTTCCTGACAAGGATGACATGATATCAATTAGTCTGACTCACTGGAAGCAGTCTGCGGGAATCAGCTCTGCCATTGGCGCCGATCATTTCAGTCGGAGTGGAAGGGAAATCCCTTTCCGCTGCTGTGAAACAACAACGCTAGCTAGCAAGCTAGCAACCTAAAGATTGAAAATGGCAAGTTTTGACAAAGATTTGGATTGTGCAATAAAGCAGGCCTGCTTGGTACTTTCGGTGGATGGTTGTATAAAGATAACAGAGCATCCCCCCCTGCTATACCAGAGTGAGAGGAAGAGCAGCCAGTCTCTCACCTGCGCTGGTACTGCACGAAATGGAGATAGTCTGGCAAGCGAGACTAGGTACCAATGGATGCCTTAGGTCATCTAGTTTCATACGATACCAGATACTTCTTTCTGGCTTTAAAACTGAGCCCACTACAGCCATTTGATTGAACGAGAGAAATTACCAATCGGGAGCACAGCAGAGACTCCCGTGAAAATCGTGAGTGTTGCAACTTGGCAGTTACCGGTATGCATTTATTATATGAAAATGTTGCAGATTATTATGTAATTAGAGGAATAGTTACCTCCGCCAACGGAGTTGGCCGGGAGATCATGTTTTCGCCTTGTTTGTTTTATTTTGCAGGATATCTCAAAAGGTTATGAATGGATTTGTACAAAACTTTGTAGAAAAATAGGTCATGGGTCAACTTTGAACTGATTAACTTTCCATGCTCATTGGCTAAATCACAAAAAGGCGCATAACTTCCACATAGCACCACAAAACTTTGTAGAAAGGTTGGCAAAGGTATGCACTCTGCCGAGTGCCCTCTAGTTTCTTCAGCAATTAGAATGAGTTATGGTGTATCGATTTGCATATGAGCACATACCAAAATCTACTCCTCCTGTACTCTCTGACACCATGTCAACTCCTTTGACCCCTTCAGCATTGGAAATAGCTTTTGGGGAATTCAGCGCCAGCTGCTAATCAAGCGCTGTGTGGTTGGTGGATTTGTCCCAGAGGTCAATATTTCAGTTGATAAAGAATACTTCACCAGTTAATTCTCAATCAGCCACTACAGTCATGGTTCATCGCTAGACTCTGCCTGCCCTTGCCTTTCTCTCTTGTGTGTCTGTTTGTGTGTGTGTGTGTGTGTGTGTGTGTGTGTGTGTGTGTGTGTGTGTGTGTGCATGCATGTGCGCGTGTGTGCATGAGTGTGTGTGTGTATATGTGTGCATGCATGTGCGTGTGTGTGTGTGTGTGTGTGTGTGTGTGTATGTATGTATGCATGTGCGTGTGTGTATAGGTGTGTGTGTGTGTGTGTGTGTGTGTGTGTGTGTGTGTGTGTGTGTGTGTGTGTGTGTGTGTTTGTGTGTGTGCGTGTATGTGTGTTGTGATTCTACTTTGTCCTCTGGTTTCAGCTTGCCCAGGGTCTGTGTAGGACTGATCAATGCTACTTCCTGTCTGTGCCTCCCTGACCTGACCGGCCGGTGCTCAGACACACACACCATAATGAGAAAGACATGTGGCTAAGGTCCTTCTCCCTCCCCTTGGCAAACATAAAAATGTCCATCTTCGCTTTTAACTGATGTTATAATAGTTAGTCCCAATCACACTCACGATGCCAATTACCTAAATCTGCCAACTTCTGTTTTGCTAACCCCTTAGTCCAGAGCCACCTGGAAGCTAAGCTTAAGGAAGGCTGCTTTAGCACAGCTGTCACTGTCAAGGCACGCTTGAGTTGTTCTTCTCTGCTTGAGTGTGCCTTCATGACCAACTTGGCCTGGCTGCTCAAAATGCGTTTAGAATAAAAGTGTTTAGTAATACAATCGTATATAATAGTGCAGACTATGTAAGTGCAGGCCTCCCAGCGCAGTAGTAGCCTATGCTCCCTGTAAATAATCTCACACTCCACAGCAAAATGGAGGATCAGCTTTCATATGAGCCACTCATTAAGTTATTGCTGACCCAGTATCATGTGCTGCATGACAGAAATATCAATCTTCAGTATATATGAGTCTGTCCCTGACACGACCTACTTCATCTGTCAGTTACAGTACCAGTCAATATGAGCAACTGTTTTCTTTTATTACACCTCTATAGTGAAATGTACCACACAACGCTGTTTGCTATTGCAGCTCGACTTGATTTAATTTAATAGGACCAAACATTTTTTTAAGTTTTAATGGTGGCCACATGATATTTCATTGACTTATTCCCAGTGAGTCTAAATGTCAACATTAGTGGAACATTTTTTGTAATATATATTTATAATCAGTGGTAGAAATGGCCAGGTTTTACTCTGGGAACCCAGTTACGCAGGATGGGGGTCCCTGGACGTGGCACGGCCCGCACCCCCCGCCATTTCTGAATGCTTGACTGTTTTTAATTTAATTTTACTCATTATACCATTACAGCTACGTACAAATCTCTTACAAGTTACTTAAATAAGATTGCCAGCTCTATAATTATTTCCCCTTGATTTTATTCACGACAGACTTGATGACACATTGATATTGACGCTGCTTCAGCTTCCAAATACATGTTCTTCTACTATTCTCTGCTCTTTTCATGCTGCCCCCTCTCTCCACTGCTCTGCTCTCCACCTCATTGTAAGACATTTTTCTAAGTGGAACCTGAGGAGGAATGCCGTTCCCCCTCTCGTTCTCGCCGTTCCCCCTCAAGGTTTACTCTCTGGGAACTTGGTTCCCCAGGCATTCCCCCGCATTTCCATCAGTGTTTATAATAAGCAGACCTTTGAGCACATCAGGCTCACTGTGAGCGCTCAGAACCTGGTGCTGCCGCCCGCATCACTCGCCTTGGATTTGATCCGTCACTCAGCATTGTGCTATCAGCCAGGTAGTAGCCTCTGCCCAAAACACATTTCATGATCATGTCTATCAATTAATCAATTAATTAACAAGCAATTATTACCAGCCACGACATGCAGCACGGCTGATATTGTTTTCACTTATTACATTACTTTTGCATTACTTTCACCAAAATAACTGCAGTAGCAAAATGGACATAGCAAAAAAACATTGCCGGAACATCCCGAAAAATAATTTAAACCGTCTTGAAGTCAGTGTAAACCGTCCAAAATTCTAAATGTTATCCCTTTCCTTTGTTATTGTCATCTGCAGTGGTTATTTGCATAAAAACACACAATTTGATTAGGAAATTATTATATCTTTATTTAAATATGTGCTTTTATTAAAAAAAAAAGTAAAAAAAAAAAAAGTAACTCAATTTATAACTTGCGTTTCTTGACAAAGTAACTGGTATAATATTACTGAAATCCTATTGGTAATAAGTTATATTACTGAGTTACTGCTGAAGGTAATATACTACATGTAATATATTACTTTTGTAATGAGTTAGCCCCAACACTGATGAACAAGTAGTTGGTATTTTACTGTACATGCAGGGGTTAATGTGAAAGTTTCCATATCACACCACCCATAAAGCCACGGCCTGCACGAGGAGGGCAGTTCTCATGGTAATCTTCTCTCAAGGTGTTTAAAGCAGTAGTGAGTGATGCAGCCTTTGTCCACGCCGTACTTCACCGTGCAGCAGACACACACAGCCCAGTCCCAGGGCCTTCGAGGGGGTCACGGCAGATCAAAGGTGCTGGTCACAGCCATTAGGCCCGGCAGCGGAGACCCGACATGAAAAGCTGGTGTTTTTTGAAAAGGAGGGCAGAAGGGGAAAAAAAAAACCCAACAGGGCCCTCTTCATTTAAAAAGCAAGCAAACTGTGAAATAATTGAAAAGGTATGTCAATCAAGAGCAGGAGCACAGCGGGAACGTGGAGATTCCCAGGCTCTGCTCTGGTCGAGCACTGGGCCATGGAGGGCTGCTCAAGGGGGCAACCCAAGAAATTAAAGACCCCGGGGAAAGGAAGAAAAAGACAACGGGAGGAAGAGAGCAGAAAAATCTATTTTTCTTGCTCTCTTCGCTTAGTCTTTCACTCTTTTCTACTTTTACATTTTGACGGAAGGAACCATTTCTCCATCCTTTTTAGATTGAAAACGCTTGATCATTAATAAGATCTCGTCTATAGCTTTTCGCCTCTCAGGTGAGCGACAAAGACTTATTGGGGGTCGGAGCGGCAGTTGGAAGCGACTGCCCTCCACCACCACCACCGCCACCACCACCACGCCCATCTTACAACCACCACCTACACCCTGTACTCCCCCCCCCATCTCCTCCCCCATACCATGAGTCTGACAAAAGGGAACCCCATGAGAGAGTCTCTCTCTCTTTCCTTTCTGCCTTTTTTTTTTCAAGGTCAGAAAAGGCTTGAATGATCTGACGATGGGCTAACTTCCAAAAAATGGGGAATGGAAAGAAAAGAAAGAGTAAAAAAAAAAAGACTCGGTAAAAGAAGCTTTCTATGCTTTTAAAAATCCCATAGAGGAGAAATAAATGGCGAGTGCACAGTTGACTAGGCATGTATAGTCCAGGATTTGCTTGTAATGGCAGCGTGAGCGTATTGACAGTCCCAGCCAAAACATGTCAAAGGTTAAGAGATCTTGCCAGTTGCAAGTGGGAAGCCAAAAGTACCTTTTTCATGAGCTCAATAGGAGCATGAGTTGATACTTGCACGGTGCAGCAGTGAGCTTCAGCGTGCACTGCAACCCAGTAACAAAGAGTTCATTTGTCTGCTCCCTCTTCTTTATCACTTGGATGTCATTTCAAAGATTTGAAACAGTGCTTGAAGGAAAATGACTAAAGGTTCTCAACTCCAGACTTTAAACAACAACTTCAACTGTCAAAATTAGATAACCAGCTATGCAGGGTACTGTAATGGAAAAATAGTTGAAATGCCTTGTTGATCCATCAATAATGAGCTGCCCGTTTAAAGTGTATAGGAGGATTTTATTCCACATGTTTACATCTGTGCACAGTCTCCCTGACAGTCAAAACACTTACATCAGGAGAGCCTCCAGCCTCCAGCTGGCTGGCTCCATAGCATCCCATTATAAAGTTGCCCCATAAGCCGTTTGTTTACCCGATCCCTGATCCCTCGTATTATGCCCTTATGATTGGATACAAGTCAAATTTCTCACCAATTTACACCTGACCATATGTTACAAAATGTGGTTTGGAAGAGACTGGGAGATAAATGACATCCACACTACATTTCTAGGGTATATTTAATACATATTCAGAATCAGGGATTTTATTTTTTGGACGGGGAAAATCTAATTTTGTAATAAGGTTTTGATGAGAGTAACTGCTATAACAATGAAACAATGTCAATATAAAATGTTTTGTGAAAACAACTGAACATTTCTCAGTCTAAAGTCTAAACTCGGCATATACAGCCTCCAGTGAAATGAGCTTGGGATTTCAGCAGTTAGGAAAATCAAATTTTTTAGCTTAGAATACCTCACTCTGATTTCTCAGGCTTTGAACACAATGGAGTGACTTTTCAAAGGGGGGACTAAGAGTTATATGGATCTAACTGGCCTTTATAGATGTGTGGTCAAGCGTCCACAGCCCAAGTGATTTCTTTAAACAATGTGAAATCCCCATCTCATGTCCTCAGATATTTTGTGTCAGCTCGCCACTACACCAATATGGATGAAATGACAGAGGGTATGAGAACTAAAATGAGAAAAGACAATCCTTATATTTAATGTGTCGTTTTGGTTTGAAAAGAGTGTCACCTACTCTACTCTCTATCCACAGTATTAAAACAAACAAGGAAATGTTTTAGCAGGATAGTTGTAACTTCAGTCCATGGTTGGCAAAATGATAACACTTAAAGGAACACTCTGCCCATTTTCAACCAGCATTGTATCATTAGAACATCAGTAGTATATCAGAAAACTGTAAAAGGTTTTGAAGTCTGTCATTTAATTTGACAGTTATTGAGTGTTAAAGTGTGGACCAGTGACATCACTGGTCCACACTAACTCAAACTAATAACTCATTAACTCAAATCAACTCTCAATAACTGTCAAACTATTCATCATTCATCCAGTTTGACAGTTATTGAGAGTTGATTTGAGTTAATGAGTTATTAATTTGAGTTAGTGTGGACCAGTGATGTCACTGGTCCACACTTTAACACTCAATAACTGTCAAATTAAATGACAGACTTCAAAACCGTTTACAGTTTTCTGATATACTACTGATGTTCTAATGATACAATGCTGGTTGGAAATGGGCAGAGTGTTCCTTTAAGCAAATGGAATCCTTTCATTTAGCATGATGAGCTGCAGGGATCTCTGATGTTTTGAATCGAACACATCGGTTAGTCTAGCACAGGGGTCAGCAACCTATGGCACGGGTGCCACCTCTGGCACACAAAGGGTTAACCATTGGCACGGCAGCGCACAGTAGCAATAAGTGCGCAATTGAGATTTTTTTGTAGAAATGTTGAAGTGCCCTAGCTGTCAAATGACCTACGTCACAGCCATATGCAATTGTGTGGCATGTTATTTAGGATATTTACGGTAGTGACCCACTCTCTTCCTCTGATTGGTTACCTTCCATGGCAGCAGAAAGCAGATGAAAAATGTGTTCATCTGCTTTCTGCTGTCACGGAAGGCAACCAATCAGAGGAAGAGAGTGGGTCACTTTTTATTTAGCTCAGTGGTCACTACCGTAAATATCCTAAATAAAATCCCAGCGCGGAAGACAGAGAAGGACCATGCTGTGTATCCTGTATAGGTTAGTGTTTTCATTTCAATGCCCTGATTATGGAAGGAATAACATTCAATTTTGATGTGCGAGTCATTAATCTTGACACTGATTGACAAGCTAAATTGAAAAAGGTTGCCGACCCCTGGTCTAGCATCATACTTTGGCTGGAGTCCCGTTAGTACTGTCCGTGATCTTGAGCTATCTCGTTTAAAACCTGAGGCATTACGTTAAACTGAAGGGAATGTGACCATGGCATACTATACCCATTCCAATGTCTCTGTCACAAACATGCTTCCAACACACCTACTGTGCCTGGAACTCAAAGCAGCAAATAATGCCTAATGGCAATTAGTACTGGCAGCATTTTCAGGCACCAGCGGTTTTCATTGGCCTACACAAATCCCCCATAAACCCTTGCAGCTCTCCAATGACCAGCCGGGCCCTGGCTAATTGCTTATTATATGAGTGGCTTGCACGCTCCCTAAGCCGCTATAGCACACCCGGTGTTTGTAAACACAGCTCGTAAAGAAGAGGCTGCCATCAAAGTGTTAATGCTTCCTTGGAGGATCACAGGCAACAGAGGCATGATGGGGGTGCAGCTGGGCCGGGTACCTGGATGGAACCTACGAAGGCGTTCCCTCCTTCCCCGCAGCTGCGGGGAGTGGAGAGGGGGCTTTTGGTTTACACGTTCCTGTCAGAGAAGAAAGACACTCAACAGTTGTGTTTGTTTACCTTCTCTCTCTCTTTTTTTCTTTCTTTTCATCTGTGTACCTGTCTCTTTGTGTCTGTGTCTAAAATAGATGACCTCACTTGGTAAGAACGACTAGTAGTGATGTTCAGACATGGCCATAGCTGCGTGTCTGGAGTGGCAGCAGATGTGAGGTTTTCCATTTTGGAGCCATTCAAACCGGTGCAAAGAAACCAGTGAGACTATAGTCTGATGATATTAGCAGCGGTTGCTGGTGCCTTTGTTGGGCACTGTCTGATATATGAGACTATGCTGGTAAGAGTTTGACGATATTATAGACATAGATCATTGCCCTGTACTGTACGTACCAGACAGCTGCTGTCTACCAATATGGACTAGCTTAAGAGTGGGTGAAACCTAAAGCTGTCGAAGCACTTTTAATCGTGATCTGAGACCAGTGGGCAAGGCACGAGGTTTTCCCACGAGGACCAGGAAGTAACCCTGAAAGCTGTAATTCATCAAATGTCCACTTGAGGCAGGGCTCAGAAGTCCCGTCGTTCTCGTTCACCCCCATGTTAAAATGCCCCACTTTGTAACAGTGATTAAGCATCTTTACAGCCTGGGCCTTAACACGGTTTTGGTCTATTTAGCTAATTTCACCTTTTCATAACAACTGTATGGGGGTCCTTTTTTTTAAATATATAACTCGCCCGTTTGGAGTAAAACAGACGATAGAAAAGGGGGTGATTGACAGGTCGCCTGTCCAGTGATCGCACAGCTTGCTGATCACGGACCAATAGCAGCCAACATATGACTCATTATCCACAAACATATTAAGTCAAGCCTGTACGCCAAGTTCAGCTTCTTTCCAAACAAAGTCTGGATTTACACAAATAAATAAGGAGGAAAAATGGCAGTGCAGGGAGAGTAGCACCTGCTCAACCCCTGGTGACTGCGTTTATTTTTCATCGCTGGATGGGTTTAACCACTGCTTGGAAACTCACTCACTGCTCCCTTCAAGGCTTTGTGGTTACCCCTAAGCAGCTGGGGGTTGGTCAGTTGGGTGGGCGGCCAGTAGCCCACTGCTGGCTTTCATTTCCTACCACCATTGGGTCGCCCTGTCCTTTTCAGCACCTTGATGTGTTGCTGTGCTTACAGGACCGGTCCAAAGCCAACAACCCATTTTCAGCAATATCCAGCAGAGCCTAGCCTGTAGCAAATTTGAGAAAAGAAGGGGCAAAAAGATGTAGATGTTCCTCAAGATGTTTCCTCCACTTAGACCTGGTTTCCAAGGGTGCAAAAAGAGTGTTTGCGCTCTGATCAGATAGCAGGCCACATCAGGGTGCCTTTGAAGGTGAAACTGGGCAAATACAGCCAGGAAGAGTCATCCAAGAGAGAGAGCTTCATCTCAAGCAATTAGCCTCTATTCAGGTCCCTGCGGTAAGCCCTCAGGTCATCTCCAAAACATTTATCCCTGTCGTAGCCATGACAATGGGTGTGTGCCTTTATTTTTGTATGTAGACGAAAACCAGATCAAGAGTGAGCCACATGGGACTTGTTTGCAATCAGTGCCCAGAGGAAACAATTAGCCCACAGGCTTGGCAGCTCTTTCATGGGGTGAAGTGAGTTAGAGAGGCTGCTTAAGTGGCCATCAGACACAGGTTTTGTGTCCCTCAGTAAACAACACTGGGCATCATCAGGATGGAGTGTCACATCTGGAGTTAGGGGGACTTTTATAGATGCAGGCGAGCAGGCGGGCACTGTGCAGTGGGCAGGCAGGCAGGCAGCCTGACACTGTGCAGGCTCAGACACTGTGTGTGCTGCAGGGCAGTGTGTGAGGCTATGGTTGGATGCACTCGAGTGGCGACAGGAAAATCTTGTCTAGCTCAGAATGTGGTCTTGGGTGATTTCTAACGTCATAATTAAGCTATAAGAAAGAATCTGGAATCCAATTAAATCATTAGTAGCAGCAGCAGTATAATATATGGATATATACCTTAAAGGAGAACTTACCTCCAAAACACTTTTTTTCAGCTTTTAACCAATATATATGACTTTGGGGGTGATGTGTGAAGAATTCTGGTCAGAATTTCCACATTTGACACCAAACTGTTGCCATTTTACCATTTGTATCATTTTTCAGCAGCATACCTGGCATAAGCGCCCTCTAAAGGCTGGCTCACACTACAGGATTTTCGGGCCGATTTATGCCCGATTCACCCCTCCCGAGAATCGGAGGAGAAATCTGGCCTGGCAGCTTGCCAAGCTTGGTCGGGCCCGATGTTCAGCACCGATTATCTTGTAGTGTGAGCTGTTTGCAGATCCAATCTTAAGCCTCCCGATCTGCTCAAAGCCTCATCGGGGCCGTCCCGATCATATCAAACATGTTTGATATTTAGGACTGAAAATCTGCGCGAATACATCATTCTGCTGCTGCGGGAGACTCCCGTCATTATCGTTAATTGACGCGGCTCATTTGATGCGCTGCACTGCAGGTATCAGATAGGCTACCAAATACCAACAGCACAGAACCATGAGTATTTGGGGGAAAATGTCACTAA
>NC_139632.1:17670687-17683187 GCF_964638095.1 Poromitra crassiceps
GATATTTGACACGTCATGACGTCATGGTGAACCAAAGACTATGGGATTTCAAGATAGTTACTCCCCTACTCCCCCTGTACCCTTTCGGCTCCTCACAACTCCAAGCCTATTGCCATGATGTCACTTGACCTGTTAATTTATTACAATCGCCTGTTATTTTCCTACCAACTCCTATGTAACACAATACTATCAATAAACGCCACTATAATCATAAAAGGAAGGACATAGCAAGTAAATCATTCCCAACCTTTTTCATACTAAGGGGCCCTATGATGAGATTTGGTCTCATGTAAATCTTATTTTTTATTTTTTATAGCCTAGATATGATTTTGTCCAGAATTCCATATAATTAGGTTGAGAGACAACGAATGCTGGAATCCTCTCAAGGACGACTGGTGGTCTTCTGTGCCCCTTTTCGCTGGGGACACAGAGCTGCTGCACTGACTGCCCGGAGGGAGGGAGGGGTTTATTGTGTGTTTGCAGCAATCAGCTCCGAGAGCCCAGCATCAAAGTGAGAGCCTCAATTTCATCCTTCCGCAAACAAATCTTATCGCAGCGCACATGTAAAATATAACGCTATACTACGACGTGAAAGCAGCAGCAGCAGCAGCTCTGTGCTCTCAGAGCACAGAGAGCACAGTCTGACATTTCCGCGGCTATCAGTCCGACTTGGAAGCACTTTCTCTCGGCCAGTCTGCTCTCTCATGCACCCGCGGGGGCGCGCGGCAGCAGCACACAGCAGCAGTGAGAGGCGGGGGCTTTCAACAGTCTGACATTTCAGCAAACAAATCTCGTCGCAGTTTAGCGGACATGTAAAATATAACGCTATACTACGACGTGACAATGTGACAAAGCTTCTCTAAACATATCGGCTAATATAATATCATCACTGTGTACAAGCAACGCCAACTTTTCTGGAAATCAAGTCAGCAGAGCAGAGCGACTGGCTCTGTCTGTGTGTGTGTGCTGCTCGGGGGGATTCGCATGGGAACAGTGTGAGGAGGAGAAGAGCTCTGCGCTGCCTCCTGCGCCCTGAGAGGAAAAATCAGAGGTGTTGTAACTTTCAACAAGAATCACGAAAAGCCCCAAAACACAAATTAAAAACGGATTTCATTGCGCGGTTTATCTCTAGTTAGACGAGGGAATTACGTGGAGAAATCTCGCATTGTGTTACCCCAGAGCGAGAGGTTTGTCCTATTGTGGGTGTGCTGCTGTTAACGAGCCCATGTCACTTTGCTCTCGTAACGTAGTTTGAGTAGTTTCCATAGAGATACATGCAGAAAAATAATAAAATTTCTAGTTCGCCACTGAATTACCAAATTGATATAACTTTCAACCATTTTGAGCAAAGCTCTTTCCAAACAGGCCACCAGCGTTGGCTAGTTGTTGATATTTATAAAGATATGGCCCCTCTCAAATAAATTATTTTTGAGGCAGTAGGCAAACTGTAATGGCGTCGATTTCCGAAAAAAAATCTGGACTTGAACACAGCCAAAGAGTCCAGTATAGACAAGAGTATATGTCATTTCTTGGTTTTTTCCATAGGTATTTTCAAATCACTGTTCTAATACATATCTAGGGGGTAAGTCCTCCTTTAATATATATAATAATAACAATAATAATAATAATAATAATATTAATGATGATAATAATAATAATAATAATGATGATGATAATAATAATAATTATTATTATTATTATGGTACACATTTCAAATTATGTTTCTATATGAAGCCTTCCTTTTCTCATCTGGTCAAACTTTACCCAGTTGTTCTCACTGCTCTGATTGTTGAGAGCTAGGCTGTCTCTCCTCACAAAGGGGGGATCCCTTAAATGGGGCATTGTGCATGTCCTGTGTTTTCTCTCTCTCTCTCTCTCTCTCTTGTCTTGGTCTCTCTCTCCCCAGAGCATATGGTCGTCTGGTATCCTAATCGCTAATGATAGAGTGGCTTTTGATGGGGAAACTCCTATAGCTAGATGTTTCTAACTCAGACTCCTGTTCCCCCTTTTCTTTTCCAGGCCTGATGGAAATCCGATCTGTCAGTGTGGGAGTTGTCGCCATCAAATCTGTCAGCACTGGGCTGTACTTAGCCATGTCCAAGAAAGGCACGCTCTTTGGATCGGTGGGTATACAACCTGGCAACATTGTTTCTGGGGGTCAAGATGGGAGGCCCGGGAAGGAGGGGGTTATATATGTATAGGGGTCCCAAATGAGCGCCTACTCAAACATGTCTGATGCTATTGAAGTCAAGGGAAATGTCAGGAATCTTCGGTTGGAAAGTCCAGAAAAAGGTCAGAGTGCTAATATCAATCATGGTTGTACACCTGGGCCAGGGTTGATGATACCTGCAGGCTGGGATTGCATGCAAAGCTTGAGGCGGCTTGTTCCACTGTCAAAATAGATAGCAGAGAAAAGAAGCCCAACCAGCAATGACAAAGAGCCAGCTGGGCTCCTCTAGGAGTCTGTGCGTGCCGTCTGCCGATTGTTGTTCACACAGCTACCTTTCCAATGTAATCACCTGTCTTTGTGAAAATCAGACACACACTAAACGCTGAGGTCACCTAAGGCGTGTGGTGTCTAGCACATGTTTTTACATCTTGGAAACGGAGAAATCAGGGACGGGCAATCAGTCAGTGAGCAGTGATAAGACGAGTGGCTTCAACCAGCCACTCAGTAAAAAGGACAGATATAGACATACAGACGCAGCCCTTCACCCAACTCTGAATCCTCCCATAATCACAGTGAGGCAGGTGAATCACGCCAGGCTCATAGTAGCTCGATGCTATCACAGAGAGGGCCTCATTATGGCAACATGATAACCATCTGTAGTAGGGAATGCAACAGAACCTCTTGTCACTACAATATCTTTCAAGACAGTTCCACTGACTGATAAGAAGTTGTAACCACCTATGGAAAAGTGGCTTTGTTGTGTCTGATAACCGTCACAGATCAGTATATGTGTGTGTATTACGCTGGTTAGTTGAATTCAAAATTGGATTACAAACGAGATAACATTACTGTTATAGTGTTTTTAGCATGGATGTTGATTAAAATATAATGGCAGGATTTATTTTTTTCACCAGTCCCATATGGATAGTCCAATGTTGATCCTCAGCTCCTGTCACGTGACTATAATGTTTCACTAAAAGGCCTAGATTGAGTTTCAAATCATACTCATAATTGTGTGTAAAGTGCATGTCTGGGCTATAGGGCTAATCTAGGGTTGGGATTAATTTTAGAAATATGGTCAATTTAGGGCTGGGTTTAGGTTTAAAAATGGTCAGGGTTAGGCTACGGTCAGTGTAGGATAACAGTCTGTGAAGATGCACCAAATAGGCAAGTGAAACTTTATTACATGTTCTTTATTAACATGTTGTCACCTGATAATAGTTAAGTATCACTGATGTATCCAAGTATAGTGTTACCTCCTGCTCTTACAACTAGGTTATATTTTGAATATTTTGAATGAATAATAATAATACCTTTTCAAATAAAAGCCTTTCAAAACCGAATGAACTCTCAACCATTAGTTTCCCATTGTGGCCTTCTAAGATAAATCCTTTGTAATAGGAAATCTCCGGGTATCAATCAAAAACACATGGAATATCTTCACTGCAATAACAGACACTGACCTTTACTGCACTGCTCAGAAGTTGGCCCATTACAGCCCTGCAGGTATAGCAGCCAGCCGTTAACTATAATATACTCACGTGTAATTACTTCTCTCTCTCTGCTCCCAGGTGAAGTACAACCCCAACTGCAAGTTCAAGGAGCGCATTGAAGAGAATGGCTACAACACCTACGCCTCCCTCCGCTGGAAGCATGGCGGGAGGCAGATGTTCGTTTCGCTGAACGGGCGGGGGAAGCCACGGCGAGGTCACAAGGCTCGGAGAAGACACCCGTCCACTCATTTCTTGCCCATGCTCCCCTCCTAGCTGCCTACGCCTGAACTATGACCAGCAATGGGCCTTTTTCACAGCCACCATTTTGTGTCTAAAAGGCTGCTGTGAAAACAGGCCTATTGGCCGGCCCACCACGGCACCTCACCCTAGTGTTGTCCCAGTCATGACGACTGTCATCATATCATTATTTTTATTATTCCATCCTCCTGGTTCATATTATGTACAATTGTTGGGGTCTGTGATACTTGTTTTGTGAGCTCACAGAGGTGTAGCGTTAGCATAATATGTACTTTTAAATTATTCTCTCCATCATCTAGTAAGGTCCAGTAATACAATGCAGTACAGTTATACTATTCTCCGAGGCTTGATAGTTTCTTTCTGTTAGAGCAAGTCTTCAAGTGAAGTATAAGTTCACCTGGACGTGGTCTGCGGTTACTTCATAGGATTCGCCCATTTTTCCTTCAAACTGGAGACGATGCTGTGTTTGGGTTTCCTTAGCAGACTGTAAAACATTGACATGGGTGTAGCTTATTCTAGAGATGATCAGCATGATAGAGAACGGAAATATCTGTGAGAGGACACTCAAGTGATACTGATATTTGAAATAATTATCATTATCATGAACAAGAAGAAAAAAGAACAAAAAAACTTTGAGACAGCTCCAACTCTTGTCTTCACTGTTACTTGGGATATACTGTCACCACTGGATAAGAGACAATGACCTGCACCTGAACGAACTCTGTAGAGATGAGACAGAAATATCTTGCTGACTTCAACACATGGACTGTTGTGCCGTTCTTACTACAGCAAATGTGGCGACTATGACAGGAACTCGACAAGAACTAAGCTAAAGCTAACTACTGGGGTCACATGCTGGATTTCCTGAGGACTTTGTGTTTGTGTTGCGTGCTTCTACCGTAAGATTGCTTCTCCCATCCAACAACCCACAACCACTAGCTTTGGAGTCAATACTGGAGAAAACATGCTCTGCAGCTCACCTAGTGTCAGAATTCAGTAGTGAAATAATTAATAATCATTTTGAGTCATTTTAGAGGCTGTATAGGTACATAATACAGTATGTCACTGCATAGCTGCAAATTAATTAATTTTGTATACTGTAGTAACTGGTTATTACATATTGCATCTCTGTCAAGTCTTTCTAACATTTTCTCAACAAAAAAAAGCTGTTGCAAATAGAACATTTAATATATTTAAAACTTTTTGTACTCTATAACTGTTTGAAGTTGATGTTTATTATTATTGTCTACCCCTTGTGTTGGATTGTAGTCCTGTAAAAAATAATTGTATTCAAGTCCATATTCAGCTCATATTGTATGTTACTGCAATTAGATATTGGTACATTTCCAATCCATGGTATCAACAACAGCTTTCACTTTGTTGGCCAGTAATAACAGGTTGTAATTTAGGCCAAAGTCTCAAAGCATACAGTCCTTAGATACATGTTCAGCAATGTAAAATTATTTGAGTGCCTTGGTCCATGCTCAGATTGGTAAAGTAAAATAAAAATGTGGATAAATTATTACGACTGACTTCCCTTATGCTAGCATGCCAATATTCTTACAGTGACTCAAATCGTGAAATGCAAAAGCAGTGTATCCTGTTCTGTGTCTGGTGCATTATGCTGATTGTAAAGGGTTGGTAACATCTCTATCAGAGCACGCAGACACAACCCCCCCTCCTCATCATAATCATGACAAACCTCACAGCAGGAGAGGCGTTGATGTGGAGGACCTCCCCTGTCTGATGAAAGGTCTGTGGTATGGAGCATCAAGGTCATTTACACACACACTGGCCCTCTGGTAGCATGGGTCTTTTCTCTGCCTTTTCAGCCAGCAGAAAGGAGAGTCAGCGATGAATAGTGGCTGTTTGGGGTGGATAGAGGCCAACCTTTCAGCCTGTCATAATGTGAGATGACTGTGATGGGGTACATGTCTGGTCAGAACGGTTTGAAGTCACACTGTACTTCAGCTCCAAAGCTCTGGCTTTGGCACACAAACAGATAGCATTGTGGGGGGCCCGGCGAGACTGTTGCCATGCAAATGTGTTAGTATGCAGCTGTGCCACCGTGGACGTCACATTTTGATAAGTAGAAACTACTTAATTCCATTGTTATTTCACATAAACTGTTAATATGGTCATGCCGTTGAGAGATGTTTTTTTTTTAATTCAATACAGTTTACATGTTATTACACATTTCAGTGTACATGCTTACATGAGGAAAATGATGTATTTTCACTTTCTGGTTACAAGAAAGTAGCGTGTAATGAAAGAAAGATAAGGTGCATTTCAGTTGTGCACGTGTTTTCTTCACATACTTTGCATCTTCATCCGTCTCTCAGCTGGTCGAGACACATTCTCAAACATGCACACCGCAAAGTAATCCCATTTTCTGCCTGCCCCCTTGATTGGCTTGCCTCTTTGTCACAGAGTCCTCCACCTCTCTTCTCCTCCTCTCCTCCACCTCTCCTCTCCTCCACCCCTCTTCTCCTCCTCTTACAGTCCAAGAATCTCTCCTTTCTTCTTGGCCTGAAGGTGAAACTGGCTGTTGATGCCAGTTCCAAGGACACCAAATGGGAGCCTGTAATTATCATTGTTCCACCACTGTCCTGTCAGTGCGCTCGCCAGCAAAACAAGAGGGATCCTTTGGCAGTCCTGATCAAAAGCTACAGCCTTTGATCACGATGCAAAAGGAAAAACCCAAACAGTGTGCTGCAAAATCAACGTGGAATGTCCCAAAGATAGTACAAGCAGAATGGAAGTGGACAGCCATCCAGAAAACATCCTCAACTCCTCTCCTGCCATGACATGTTGATGTCATAAGCATAGGTTCTTCTGTTGAGAATGGGCTGTGTCTGATCAGAAGGGCATAAGGGGAAGACTGAGGGGGGGGGGGAGTAAGTCAATGTTGTTATTGCTAAAGTATCAAAAGATAGGTAGCGCCTGATAGCGTGCCAAATGGCAGTAGTGCAACGATAAGGATGCAAGCTGCCGGGAAAACTCAGTGAAGAAGAAGAAGAAGAAGAAGAGCATGCCATTTCTTGATGTTTCCAAAAAGGCCTGTTCAATGGATTTCTAATCTGATTTAGCTGTAAATGTTTTGTACTTTAAATGTAATAAAGTTCATTTGTACACATCCACACTTCTCACATACCTAAAATGTCATTACAATGTTCATAGAGCATTATGGAAATATTACAGCAATGAAGGTATTATAAATGATGCATGACCCAATAAAGAATGGTGTTTATAGAAAAGGTTACTTTGAATGCTTCAAAATTAATTTGCAGCTGACTGACCAAAAAAAAAGAAAAGAAAAGAAAACAATAGAAGTCCATTTTAAGGGCTTTAGCCAAAATCTACAGGGGCACAAGTCATGCTGCTTCAGCGACAACAAACCAGAGCCTCTGGAACCTTTGTGTGCCTGTGTGGTCATTTTCTCTCACAGTGATTGAAAAGAACTGTGGTGGGTGGGAACTGAAAAAAAAACAGACCCTCGCCACTCATAATACCAATGTTACGTATGTAGACGAGGGACCGAGGAACAATTTTAAAGTGCTTATTCAATTGCCATTACATCTCCTGAGACTAATTGTGGCTGTTGTGCGTCTCTCGGTGGCTAGGGGGCTGTGGAGTGGCCCTGTATGCTCGGTGGCCTAGGGGGCTGTGGAGTGGCCCTGTATGCTTGGTGGCCTAGGAGGCTGTGGAGTGGCCCTGTATGCTTGGTGGCCTAGGAGGCTGTGGAGTGGCCCTGTATGCTTGGTGGCCTAGGAGGCTGTGGAGTGGCCCTGTATGCTTGGTGGCCTAGGAGGCTGTGGAGTGGCCCTGTATGCTTGGTGGCCTAGGGGGCTGTGGAGTGGCCCTGTATGCTTGGTGGGCTAGGAGGCTGTGGAGTGGCCCTGTATGCTCGGTGGCCTAGGAGGCTGTGGAGTGGCCATGTATGCTTGGTGGGCTAGGAGGCTGTGGAGTGGCCCTGTATGCTCGGTGGCCTAGGAGGCTGTGGAGTGGCCATGTATGCTTGGTGGGCTAGGAGGCTGTGGAGTGGCCCTGTATGCTCCGTGGCCTAGGAGGCTGTGGAGTGGCCCTGTATGCTCGGTGGCCTAGGAGGCTGTATGCTCGGTGGCCTAGGAGGCTGTGGAGTGGCCCTGTATGCTCGGTGGCCTAGGAGGCTGTGGAGTGGCCCTGTATGCTCGGTGGCCTAGGAGGCTGTATGCTCGGTGGCCTAGGAGGCTGTGGAGTGGCCCTGTATGCTCGGTGGCCTAGGAGGCTGTGGAGTGGCCCTGTATGTTCGGTGGCCTAGGAGGCTGTGGAGTGGCCCTGTATGTTCGGTGGCCTAGGGGGCTGTGGAGTGGCCCTGTATGTTCGGTGGCCTAGGGGGCTGTGGAGTGGCCCTGTATGTTCGGTGGCCTAGGGGGCTGTGGAGTGGCCCTGTATGTTCGGTGGCCTAGGGGGCTGTGGAGTGGCCCTGTATGCTCGGTGGCCTAGGGGGCTGTGGAGTGGCCCTGTATGTTCGGTGGCCTAGGAGGCTGTGGAGTGGCCCTGTATGCTTGGTGGCCTAGGGGGCTGTGGAGTGGCCCTGTATGCTCGGTGGCCTAGGGGGCTGTGGAGTGGCCCTGTATGCTTGGTGGCCTAGGAGGCTGTGGAGTGGCCCTGTATGCTCGTACTCAATGGGGTTTTCAAAGTGAGTGGCCCTGAAAGAGAACAGGACCACCGTAGATCAATGGCAAACCTTTCACTCTTTCACAGGCCTTGGCTAATCCTTCTCGTTTGTCTGCCATTTGTTCAGGCGCATTCAATGCTCCCCGAGTTTAGGATTAGGTCTTGTTTTGTTACAAAAACAGTCCAAGTTAGAATGCTGAATAGATGGACTAAGGAGCAGCGCACGATGGATGAGTGCATGTGTGTGTGTGTGTGTGTGTGTGTGTGTGTGTGTGTGTGTGTGTATGTGTGTGTGTGTGTGTGTGTGTGTGTGTGTGTGTGTTTATTACGTTATACACTATTGTTTGGTGTGTGTGTGTGTGTGTGTGTGTGTGTGTGTGTGTGTGTGTGTGTGTGACTGTGTGTGTGTGTGTGTGTGTGTGTGTGTGTGTGTGTGTGTGTGTGTGTGTGTGTGTGTGTGTGTTATTACGTTACAGTACAGATTCTAATCAGTGCCTCTTCTCAGATTTGAGATTATTGAGAAGATTATAGTGTTTGTTGTCTTTTGCAGAGGATTTTCTGCGCCTTTTGTGTCCACATCCACATACTGTAGTAGAGCTAAGAATCAGCAGCATGTTTCTGGAGCCATTACATTATACAACACCACATATTTCCACCACAGACTGATTACTTTCTCAAGATGTGTGACAATTAGTTGAATTTAGGGCATAATATTTAGAAGAAAACATTTTGCATGTACCCTAGTCTTTCTGTGCTCTTCACGTGTGTGTGTGTGTGTGTGTGTGTGTGTGTGTGTGTGTCTGTGTGTGTGTGTGTGTGTGTGTGCGTGCGTGCGTGCACACGCGTGCATGTGTGTGTGTGCGTACGTGCACATGCGTGCATGTGTGTGTGTGTGTGTGTTTGTGTGTGCGTGCGTGTGTGCGTATGTGCACACGCGAGCATGTGTGTGTGTGTGTGTGTGCGTACGTGCACGCGCGTGCATGTGTGTGTGTGTGGGGGTACCTAAATAACGACAACAAAACAGAGAAAAAAATTAAGAAGCTGATTCATTACAGAACAATATTCCAGTATGAGATGTGATGTATAAATTTAATAAATGTTACAACATTCCCTTGGAAGTTCGAGAGCGTCGTCCCCATTGTGCTCTGTCTGAACATAGCAGGCAGGGCCGGGGACTGTGTGCGCTCACAGACTCTTGGCAGCAGACTGCAGAGCCATCAGACTGGAGGCCTTCTCATCACTGACTGGATTAGCGTTGGTGTCTGAAGCCACTGGCTGGACATTAGACAGGACTGCTGAGTGGCACACGCGCCGCATTACCGCTAAAGCCCTGCCATGCCACGCCGCAGGTATGTGGTGCCGACCAGCCAAACCCTGTGTCGGGGCATTCCCCGCATGCCTGTGGCTGTGTCAGACCCAGGGGGACGAGGTGCAGAGACGGAGGAGAAGACACTCGTGTCAAAGAACTGCAATGGAAGGGACATTACGAGTACAGAAGAAGAGAGTAGGATTGGCAATTGGCAATTTTTAAGGGGGAGGAGATAGATAGTAGATATTGTTGCAGGTTTGAGGAAGTGTGAGGGATCAAAATATGAGTAGAAGAATATAAGAGGACAGCAAACTGCTGAAAAAGGGGGTGGCATCCTACAGGGGTACACAGACCAGAGACTGCAGGCCAGCCATGTTGGCGGATGTCCCAGTCAACATCAGGAGGTTGTCTTTGGCTGTTGGTGATTGGAAAAGACCAAAGTCAAAAGACCAAAGTCAGGGCCGCTTCCTGCAAAGTCTGAGGCGTGCCAAAGCCTCTCCACCCTGCCTCAGCTCCGCTGTGTGTGGAGTAATTCTTCATGCCAATGAAGCTAGACAGACTCTGCGTTTTGTCACTGTGTCCATGGCCATATTTTTGCAACACTGGAGCTTCAAGTAGCTCACACCAAAGCCTTTTAGCTTCAAAGACTAACAGGTGAATGTTCTTCCTAAAACGACCCCCCCCCCCCCCATGTATAATGTGTAAAATTAGCCTCATTTTCCCTTCTAAGCGGGTTTTAAAATAAAGCCGTTGAGACGGTTTTTATTGGATTAAAACCTGTGGGTTGTATCAGACATATAAAATAACCATGACTAGAAAGTGTCAGTTTCCTCAGTCAAGGTCTGTCATCATGTTCTGAGAGAGACTGGGAGAACTTGACACTGGCTGGAAAACTGAAGGACGGTAATACAACCGCTCCAATCAAGTCCATGGTGTACCAATTTTCCACTCAAATGCTGGATAAAACTGGGGATTGCTGAAATGAACCAGCCTGAATATAATGTTTATTTTATTCTGTATTCTCAACGCATATCTAGACAGACTATGGAACCAAAGCGTTGCAATGACATGCAGACTAAGAAGGTCCAGCATTCTATCCAGACAGCCTTGAATCTAGACCAACTATGAGGTTCTACTCCAGGACCAAAGACCGGGCCCCCAAGGACCAAGAACCACTTCTTCCTAGCTTGATCCCTTTGTACATTATGTCAAGGTCATCCATGGCCCACAACACTGACACATATCCCACTATGCGAAGCGTAAATGCGCTTTTCTTTTAAACGTGTTCAAAGTGTTCCTCATTTGTGATTGTGAAGATTATCTTGTTGAACACAAAGTTCACTGTTTCATAAAAGTTTGTTAACCACAGACCTTATTTCATACATTTAACAGAAATTCACATACAAAAATCCCATTGACCTTTACACATTGGAACCAAGTGCAGGGACCTCTGAGTAAGCCTACGTCCCTGCAGACAGTACTCTATAGAGAGCCAAAGTCATGCCCAAAACCAAGGGATTTCATCCGCTATTTATTTTCCCATAGACATTTCATCATAAAAATAGTTTTACTTGGTCAAACCAAGCAATTCAGCTCTATTTAGAATCAGGAGAGATCATAGAACAGTTCACTCAGACCAAAACTATTATGTATGTATGTATGTATGTATGCATGTATGCATGTATGTATATATGTATGTGTGTGTGTCTATAATAGGCATCTCACACGCTACATGTGCTCAATTCCTAGGCTCGCCTAGGATATGATATCAACAGTTGCCCAATTGCTCAAGTGACATCACTGATGATATCACTTATGACATCATCAGTGGGGGGAGGTGCCTGCCATAGGGGGCAATTTGCCCCAGAAATTTGTGTGGAGTTGGATTGGGTTTTTTGAAGAATTTGTGGACTTATATAAACACTGCCAGCCAGTGTCAATGTTTAAACTCTGTTCAATTCAGAATTTTGAAGTGTACATTAGTTGTTGGGATGGCCACCATGGCTGTTGTTTTCCATGGAGCCTCCAAGTGGACTGTTCACTCCGGAAATAGAGGATATAAATCTGGCCTGTTTTGCAGCTACCATCACTACAACATGAAATAAAATTTGACTGCCAAGGGCAGTAAAGAATACCCGAAAGAGCCACAATTGTATTAAAAAGCTCAATTTCAGACTTCAAGTAGACTTGCACTGAAGGAGATGCTGCCCCCTCTCATGGTCAAAATGCAGAACAACTTAAAAAGCCTTAACATGTCTGATTCTGGCCCACTCTGCTGGGTATAATGAGGTACTGATCAGATAATAACAGCCAGAGATATTGTATCAATACCCAATACTACATCTGTTGGTATCTGACAACAACAACAAAAAGTTTTGTAGTCAGACTTGTGTCCTTATCTGAGACACTTCTTACAAGTTAAATCACATTTATTCATGAAATACTCTCAATTGTAAATTCATAAAACACACAAGACAGAGTACATCTCAAATGTGCTCGAGTGTGTGTGTGTGTGTGTGTCTGAGAGGGGGATAGAGAGAGAGGGCATGAATGTGTGTCTGTGCCTAGACGACACTACCTGCAGGCAAGAAAATGAACATGGCACGTCCAT
>NC_139632.1:17688187-17718187 GCF_964638095.1 Poromitra crassiceps
AGTAAGCGGATATGTATTCCATCTAATCTAATAGTCATCATGAGTTACATTGTGTCATTTTACAGTCCTCTGTGAATCTCTTGTTTAATTTTTGCATTGCATATAGTTCAACAATTGTAAAAATTGAAATGTAGCAAGATTTTGTATTATATTGCACTGTATTATTTCTAATGCAATTGAATGTCGCATAGAGGAAGTAGTTTGTCCTGACATTAAGCCCTTCTTGTTTTAAATGTTAACTTTTTGAGTTTGTGTTTCTAGCTGTCCAGGAAAGCTAAACTAAGCAAAACAATGACAACAATTAAACTGCCAAGTCAGGATAAAATCATCAAAGCCAACACAAAGTGCACTGTAGCTGGATGGGGACACACTGCAAGTAAAGGTCCTGTTGTTGATGAGCTGCGAGTTGTGGATGTGTCTACCATTGACCTGGACGTCTGTCAGAAGGAATGGAAAAGGAATCTAACCAACGTTATCTGTGCAGGTGGATACAAGACAAATAAAGGATTTTGTCAGGTGTGTTGTATTCATTTTCCTTACAAATATACAGTAAAATGTCAAACGGTATGAATGAACAAACTAAGATGTGTTTTCTTCTCTCGTAGGGTGATTCTGGTGGCCCTCTCGTGTGCAATGGGAAGGCAGTCGGCATTGTATCTTTCAACAGTAAGACCTGTGACTACCCAGATCTACCCAATGTCTATACAGCAATATCCAAATTCCTACCCTGGATCAACAGGATTTTGAAGAAAAAGTCATGTGAGATGTAGTATTGTAAAATAAGCTTTGTTTCAACACACTGTACTTATTATAGAAGTATTATCTGAGTAGTTCTGTAAATGTCTGCTGCTTAACCCAGTGCATAATAAACTTGGTTTATTCCACATACGCAGATAGACCATTGTTACTTTTTGTTTTTTATTTTGCTATACTGTATAACAAACATATAAACACAATAAACAGAACGTAACAACAAAATCCCTGAGCACCCCAATCCCCAACCCACGCAGACAAAAGAATGCTAACGTTCATAAAAAAAAAATTCAAAAGGCCATTTCTCTTAAAAGACATTTCACAAAGCCACTCAAGAGTAAGTCTGATGTTGTTGTTTGTGGTTCAGTGATCAGGCACCTGACCCCCATCCCCAGGGAAAGGGGAAGGGGGATATGGGGGATCCAATATTAGAGCTGCGAGTCATACTTGGACTTTTGCTTATATTATTACAAAATAGTTGTGTTTTAATCACGTGTTTTTGAAATAGTGGTTTCAGGTTACACTTCTTTCTAGGATGGATACATATCATATCTGTGCAAAAGCCTATCCCTCTTCTCAGGAGGAGGGGGGGGGGGGGGGGGCAGGCCTTAGATGCACTCTACCAGACACTGCGAGACCCGGGGTGTCCCTCTGCCATTTACGGCGGGTTTGGAGGCTGGGTAGGTAGTCCTTGATGAAACGCGTCCGTACAGTGGAGGTCACCATCAAAGGGAAACCATACATCAGACCTGTTGCAAGACTAGTGCCCCTCCCTCCAATGGCTGACACTGAAACCACTAACCCTGACTGAAGTTAGGATATTTGTCAAATATGATATCATATTCGGTTCCTCCTCTTGCTGGAACCTCTGAGCCATTCCCACTTGCTGAGGCTAATCCGGGTTCGAAGGACCTTATGCATCTGTACATTTGCAGACAAAGGGATTTGGCAGGAAAGGCCCAACCAACAGCCTTCCCCCAGCAGCGTAGATGGCAAACTGAGCCTGGTCTAATCAGTGTCCTCTTATACAGTCCAGGTGTGGCCGGTTAGAGTGCATCTAAGGCCTGCCCCCCCCCCCCCTCCTCCTCCTGAGAAGAGGGATAGGCTTTTGCACAATATCATCTAATGTAGGGTTATGGTCATACATAGTAGAGGAGACACAGGGGAGGTTCTGGTGCTTGTGTGTTGGCTCTAAAGGGAAGTGTCTTAATAAAAGCCAATTTACTATTATTATTATTATTATTTTACACCCAGGAGTTTAATCTTTTGGGGTGTATGAAGGAGAATCAACTCCTTCATCATGACAGTAACTGTCAATTTCTAAACCACACTTCTGCAGATCCTAACACGGCGAACCTAAGATTAAACACACTACAATTTCTATGGATTGTCTTAAAACAAACAGCACAAATTGTAATTGCAATGTAATATCGTGTTGTGGACTGCAGAAGTGTGTGTTAGAAATTGGTAGCAACTGTGATTCCCCTTAAGGCAGAGTTGTGGTGATGGTGCAGGTGACCACAGGCTGCAGTAAGAAATGCAAAACAACGCCACATCCTTTTTTCAGTGCTTCACTATGAAGACAAACAAAAGATTGACAAATGACAAAGCTAAATAAAACAGAAGTTCAAATGACGCAGAGAGGTGATAAAAAACAAACAAACAAAAGAACAAATAAAATGACAGACAATGCAACAAGAATGAAAATAAATAAGAGCCAACGATTAAAGGCCTTAGATAAAATTAAGTTTTTGGAGAGTGATTTAAAAGATGATAATGACTCTGCCAGCCTGAGCCAAGCTCAAGCTGTTCCAAAATTAACATGCGCATGTAACTTCCTGTCTGAACTTCTAGTAAACACACCTAACGAAGTTGAATGAGTGGGTTCGACGTGAGAGGTACATCCTCCCAAAAGTGGATGAAACACTTGCCATGCTTGAAGGGGCGAAGATATTCACAAAGTTGGATGCAACCTCCGGCTTTTGGCAAATTCCATTGACAGAGGAAAGTAAGCTGCTAACGACCTTCATAACCCCGTTCGGGCGATATGCATTTAATCGGCTCCCGTTCGGGATTTCAAGTGCTCCTGAACATTTCCAATGCCGCATGTCTCAGATGTTGGAGGACTGCAAAGGCGTTGTGTGTCATGCCGATGACATCCTGGTGTATGGAGAAGACATATACCAACACAACGAGAGACTCCATCAGGTCCTGAAAAAGCTGGAAGCGGAAGGTCTGACGCTGAACAGTGAAAAATGCGAAGTTGCCAAGAACAGCATGATGTTCCTGGGCCACCGCATCACAGCAGCCGGTGTGGCCCCGGATCCCGGCAAAGTCAGAGCAATCATGGAGATGCCGGAGCCTACTGACGTCGAGGGAGTGAAGCGACTGATGGGGATGGTCAACTACATAGGCAAGTTTCTACCCCATCTGGCATCATACACTCGCCCGATCCAAGATCTGACTGAAGCTAAAGAACATTGCTTCAGTCTTCTTCCTATAGCTACAACCCCAACACCGCAATATTATTAAATTGAAAGAAAATATGGCTTCCATGAGCATGAAAATTACACTAATCTGCCTAATCACAGGTCAAAGTTAGACTGATGAAGGAGATTGTTTTTAAAAATTGCCCCAAGACAGCTAAAAAGCTGTGACTTAAAACTAGTTGACTTGAACTGATGGAGATGCTGTACCCTCTCATGGACAAAAAGCAGAACGACATTAAAATAGATGTCTGCCTCTGGCCCTCTCTGCTGGGTATAATGAGGTACTGACCAGATATCAGCAGCCTACATACGGGCGAGGTATTGCATCTGTATATCCATATCCAATACTACATATGGTAATTTGTTACTGGATTGGTAAAGACAAAACAATAAGTATAGTACTGCACAGACACTGAATGAATGTGTCCTTCTCTGAGATACATTAAGTCAAGTGACATTAATTTATGAAATGCTCTTCGTCCCTTGTGAATTCATAAAACACAGTAGGGTTAGGGTGACAGAATAAAGAGCCATTGATTGCAATGACTCTTTATTCAAGCATTTATCTCTAAAAGTTCATAAAGCTCTTTTCCTATCACTACAACACTGTTGTAATGTACTAAGCAAAAACATTTTCAAACATGACAAAGGACAAAAATCAGTGAAACACAACATATTATAAAAGTTCATGAATATATCCCTTGTAGGCTACCTGAGCCAAGCTGTTCCAAAGCGATGGAACCCTGATGGAAACCTGAGTCTAGTCCTTGACCTGGACACAGGAACGATCAGAAGGTTAATGCCTGATGATCTAAGGTTGCACACAAGATAACTAGTGTCCAGGCCATGCCCAGCCATAGCATCCTAAAGCCCCAGAATATGAGCATTAAGCTAAAGAACATTGCTTCAGTCTTCTTCCTATAGCTACAACCCCAACACCGCAATATTATTAAATTGAAAGAAAATATGGCTTCCATGAGCATGAAAATTACACTAATCTGCCTAATCACAGGTCAAAGTTAGACTGATGAAGGAGATTGTTTTTAAAAATTGCCCCAAGACAGCTAAAAAGCTGTGACTTAAAACTAGTTGACTTGAACTGATGGAGATGCTGTACCCTCTCATGGACAAAAAGCAGAACGACATTAAAATAGATGTCTGCCTCTGGCCCTCTCTGCTGGGTATAATGAAGTACTGACCAGATATCAGCAGCCTACATACGGGCGGGGTATTGCATCTGTATATCCATATCCAATACTATGGTAATTTGTTACTGGATTGGTAAAGACAAAACAATAAGTATAGTACTGCACAGACACTGAATGAATGTGTCCTTCTCTGAGATACATTAAGTCAAGTGACATTAATTTATGAAATGCTCTTCATCCGTTGTGAATTCATAAAACACAGTAGGGTTAGAGTGACAGAATAAAGAGCCATTGATTGCAATGACTCTTTATTCAAGCATTTATCTCTAAAAGTTCCAAACAAAATTGAGAAGGGAGCTCCTTGAATTTTTCAAAAATAGTATTTAATCCCGAAGTAATATATTCGCGCGTTTCAACCACACAGGGTCTTCATCAGGCTGGAATAGCCTGATGAAGACCCTGTGTGGTTGAAACGCGCGTAGCGTTTTGTTTGCCCGTGTACCCTATTGAAGATATATTCTGTTTGTAACACTGCTGTGTACACGAATATATTACTTTGGGATTAAATACTATTTTTGAAAAATTCAAGGAGCTCCCTTCTCAATTTTGTTTACTACTTTGCCTGCTGAGCTGCCTTGGTCCAAGTTCATGAACATATCCCTTGTAGGCTACTTGACTACTTGGCGAGGCGCCGCATACTCGGCCATGTTGGGCAGTCCATGTGCCACACAGCACTTGACCTCAGTGCGGGGATAATGATCCATACTTTTGGCCTTGTGCCACTTGTTGGTGTTTCTATCATAGCACTCCACTTTGACGTTTCTGCCAAAGACGCCTCCGCACACAAACAGCCTGTCATCCACCACCTCGATCCCAAAGTGACCGCGTCGGTCCCGCATACTGGGCACGGCGCTCCACATGTCAGTAAGTGGGTCGTAGGCCTCAGCGCTGCGCAGGTTCTTGGTCCCGCTGAAACCACCCACGGCATAAATTCGGTGTCCATAGGCGGTGACGCCCAAGCCGATGCGGGTGCAGCTCATGTTGGCGACCATTGTCCACTGATTGGTTTCTGGGTTATAGTACTCTGCTGTGTTGTCATTCCCGCCGCAGATGTATACCTTCCCATTTAGTGCTGTGGCGCTGGCATTAGCCCTCTTTTTATTCATGTGCGGGAGCAGAGTCCACTGGTTGGTGTGAGCATTGTAGCACTCGGCACTGTTGAACTCGACGGGCCCGGAGGAGCCTCCCATGGCATAAATCGTTCCATTTAGGACTGCCACGCTGACATTGCAGCGGGTGCTGGACATGGACGCCATCTGGTGCCAGGTGTGGGTATGGAGGTCCAACTTCCAAAGATTTCTTTTGACCTGCTCAAAGGGGGTGGAGCCGCCAACACAGTAGATAGCTCCATTTAGAAACACAACATTGGGATAATTAAGCCTTCTCCATGGTGGATCAACAGTTCTGTTGACCCAAAGCTTGGCACGGTGATCATATGCTTCAATGGTAATGCTTGGCCAGCCTCCGATGGCCAACAGGATGGCATGAGGCAGACGCGCCCGGGTGAGGAGGTTGAAGGGTCTGTCGATGGTGTCATCTTCCATGGCCCTCTCGGCGGCGATGATGATGGGCTCGCAATTGGGGTTGTCCTTTACCAGACTACTGTTTTTCACCTGGTTGAAAAAGTAGTTTGCTGTCATTAAGCCTAGTCTGATCTTGGGCAGCAGCATGGATATGGTAGCTTCACGCTCCTCAGGCGAGTGGGCAATCCAGGATAGCATGGCCTCAAATGCCGTGCTCTCCCGCCTCACATTGAGATTGTCCTGGCCTAGGATGTCAGCCAGCTGGTCGGCAAGGAGTAGGAGTCCCCTATTTAAAAAATTGCAATGCAGTTCTCCGGGCAAAGCAGAGCCTCAAGGAACTCGCAGCAGGAGCGTACCACGCTCATGACACTGAGATAGTACGCTGCTATCAAGAGCTCATGAACATTTTCCTTGGTCACCGGGACAGAACGGGTGTCGATGTACCCGATGATCAGCCGCATCATGTCTGCAGACACAGGGCTGGGGATGGTGAAGGGGATGTCGTAGTCTATGTTGTTGTCCTTGTCGTCGATCCAGCCATGGTTCAAGAGAGCACAGAAGTATTGACTGCAGGCGCAGAGAGCGCTCTTGTGGGTGTTGAATTTGACGCCGTCAACTTTGATGACAAGGTCACACGGTGGTGACCCCTCCAGACCATGCATTAATTCTTTATTCCTTTTGTTTGACAAACCTGGATCAACCGATTTTAAGCTAGCTGAAACTAGCTTACTGTCATCAAGGCTCACACAGCCTGCGTGCATTTTTTATGGTACATATTGTAGCGAATCGGGTATTCGCCCGAGGAACCGGAGACTTGAGTTGGTACAGGGCTTTTATTCACAGTTAGTTATCTTAGCTCCCAGCGGTAGCCTTGCTGCTAGCTCTCCACACCATGCTCCACACGACCACACTAGCTCCCCGCCTAACTTGTCTGACTTCCGCCACGCGGCCGCTGGTCACATACACACCCTTCCCCCTAGGAACAACCCACACATCTCAGTTCCTAGCTAAATACGGAAACACCACATTACTACCTGTAATTACCTGGATCGCTACAATATACTGCAGGATTTAAAACAATGTAAAATTGGTTGGTTCAATGGTCTATAATGCAGAGTTGTGGACTTCAGTCACAGATTCGATGACTTTGGACTCAACTTGACAAAGAACTCATGTTGGACTTGAACACCAATGATGTGTGCTTGTGTGTGTTCATCTCATTGTGTCCACATTGTAATGAATATTGACCTCTGCTCTGACTGGATAAAAAACATAGTGTAAGTGCCAAATGTGTTCTGGTCATATTTGTGGTTGATTTTGTGCTGTCATATCTTTACTTGTCCATGTGGTGTCGCTGTGCCATGTTACCAGGTTTTCTACATAGGTGCTGCCTTCACCTTGGTTCACTAGGTGTTTGGCCCGGAAGGGCAAAGGGTTTTTGACCGCTTAGCAATGGCGCGACATTTGTTTGGTGTGCTTTTCTTTTCTGTTTTTGGATCACAAAATGGACCGTATTTACCTTGATGCACTGGAGCCAATAAATCCACGTTTTCACCTAAAGGACTGCTTTGCTCAATTTCCTACACAACAAATCTCGTATGTATGTAACATCAGCTGCAGCGAGCGCGTCACCCAGGTCATCCGTGGTTAGACACCTCAGTAGCTTACAGTAGTAGACTGGGCTCCTTTAACATTAGTCAAAAACCTCGCACAAATGGAACTTTGTTTATGCTAAACGTTATTTTGATACGTTTGTGTAACGTTACGCGGGAGGATCATCAGGAGAGCTGTCGGGACAGCGCCGATAGCATCAGGCGTTGCCAGTTGCCTGGACTTTCTCGGCTAACATTAAAAGCTAACTACGGAGGAGGACGTCAGCCAGCCGGAGGAGGACCAGGAGAGCTGCCAAAGGAGCTGCTTGGACTCGGCTACGGAGGAGGACGCCTGCTGCCATCCATGGGGGTAAAGACGCAGGAGCTACGGAGCTAATGCTAAGCCTAGCTGTGGAGCATCTACCAACCAAGCATCACTTTCAACGGCGCCCAACGCATTGGAGCCAGGTATGTGTAGCGCTACACTAATGGCCATTTAAATCTGTGTGCACACATGGGGGGCATAAACCCAATGCATTGGTTGCCGAAGGGATCGGCATTGTGACATTGACTTTGATTGACTGTTCGTTGCGCGGTGAACTATTGACTTGCCGACTCGTAGTGACTTGCCGACTCGTTGCCTCGTCATGGCAGACGTGAACGCGCCTATGGAAGAGGCTGTCGTGTCCGAGACTTGTGTGCAATCAGCTGGTAAACCTAGTAGTGTGACTGGCAGTGTAAAAACGCAAAGGGAAAAACGGGTCGTTAAACTCACTGCAAAAGCACTTGCTGATAAAATTGATAATTTGCAAAGGGATAGAAAATCTAAGCTAAATAAAGCAACCGCTATAAGAAAAACAATTGAAGATGCAATGTCAGATGATTATGGTGATGAAGGTAAAAAACAGGTACAAAATGCTCTTATTGAATTGTTTGGTGTGTGTGAGGAAGCAAAATCCATGCATGCAAATCTGTTGGTTTTAATGCCATCTGATGAAGGTACAAATCACGAAACGTGGTTTAAAGCTAAAATGCTTTCTAATATTGGGTGTATTGCCAATGCAGAAACATGGATTTCACACAATGAAGGTGCTGCATGTGAAAATGACAATGTTCCAAAATTCACATATGCACATACTGTTCAAGATGCTGTTCATTCTCAGGACAGCATCTCCAACTACGACAGTAAACACTCAAGTCATGGCAGTAAACGCTCAAGTCGTGGCAGTAAGCACTCAAGCACCACATCCTCTGCACGCATCAAAGCTGAGGCTGAAAGAGCTGCGCTGTTTGTTCGCTCTGCAGCCCTGAAGGAAAGGCAAGCCTTGGAGGAGCAGCAGCAACAGCTGAGGAGGAACATGGAGGAGCAAGAACAACAGCTGAGCAGGAAACAGGCGCAGCTTGACATGGAAGCTGACATAGCCGCCTATGATGCCAAGTTGGCAGTAATACAGGCGGCCGAATCAAGAGGTTCCTCTCGAGTGCATTCAAATGCCATGAATTCATATCTGGAAAAGGGCAAAGGGAAACCCACCATCTTGAACCCCTTGGCAAATGAATACAAGCAAGAATCAAGGAAGTCAGCTACATCAAAATGGCTGTTGGCGCCAGCTAATACGCAATCTGTGGACGTGCGGTCAAAGGACACAGGACAAGCATTTAAATCAGCTTCACCACAGCAATACCTCCCCAGTGTGCAGCAGCAGGAGAACATACTGGGGACATCACTGCACTTTCAACATCAACCAGCAATTTCACAGTTAAATGAGGAGGAAAGTCAATCACCACCACTCCCTCAAATCAGTCAAAATGCACCTGGAGACATACTGGCCATTATGAACAGGCAGAATGAAATAACGGCTGCTCTGGTGCAGCAGCAGCGGTCGTTGTCTCTTCCACCACGGGATATTCCCACCTTTGAAGGAGATCCACTGCAATACATATCGTTCATCAGGGCCTTTGAGCAAGGTGTGGAAGGAAAGGCAGGAAAGGCTGACTGTCTTTACTATTTGGAGCAGTTCACCAGAGGACAACCGCAGGAACTGGTGCGTAGCTGCCAGCACATGGAGCCTGAGCGTGGCTATGCTGTGGCGAAGGATCTTCTACATGAACATTTTGGAAATCAATACACGATTGCAGCTGCATATATGGAAAGGGCTTTGGCGTGGCAAGCAATCAAATCTGAGGATGTGAAATCACTCCAAGCCTACTCCTTGTTCTTGCGTGGCTGCTGCAATGTGATGGGGGAGCTCCAGTACATGCAGGAGCTGGACATGCCTGCAAACATGAGGGCCATCATTTCAAAGTTGCCATACAAGATGAGGGAGCAATGGCGGGGCAAGGCTCATGACATACTGGAAGCAAGCAATCACAGAGCTCATTTTATTGATCTTGTCAAATTCATGGAACGCAGAGTCAGAATTCTATCTGACCCCCTGTTTGGCGACATACAGGACCCAGGGTCTGGGTCTGCTGGAGTAAGGGCTCTCACCAGCAGTAGACCACAGCCCAGCTACAGATCACAACCCAGCTATGCCTCACAGCCCAGCTACAGATCACAGCCAAGCCACACCAGCAACAGAGTGAAGGGAAATATTGTTGCCTCCACAGTAACCTCTATGAGCTTCCCTGAGGAAATGAATGAAGCAGCATCCGATTCATCTGGATGTCTTTGCTGTGGTCACAGTCATTCATTGGAGGAGTGCAAACAGTTCAGTAAAATGATGCACAAGGACAGAATTCAACTTCTAAGGGCTAATGGTGTTTGTTTTGCATGTTTATGTGTCGGTCACATGAGCCGGGACTGTGAGAGTCGTTCGACATGTACAGTTTGTGGTCAAACTCACCCCACTGTGCTGCACTTCAAAGGGCAAACAGCATCTCCAGAACATTTGAAGGAAACGGTACATAACCAGCCCACTTCATTCACCACATGTGGGCATACAGGGGCCGGTAAGGACCAGTGTGTTCTATCCATTCTCCCTGTAAAGGTGAAGTCTGCAAAGGGAAATATCATAAGCACCTATGCCTTTTTAGATCCTGGCAGTTCGGCCACATTCTGCTCAGAACATCTAATGCAGAAGCTGAACATAACAGGCAGACAAACCAACATTGTGTTGCGTACTATGGGGCAAGAAACAGTCAGACCAGCCTACTCTTTGGTTGGTTTGGAGGTAGCTGGGCTTGACAGCAATGACTTTTACACTCTCCCAGATGTGATCACACAGAAGAGGATGCCAGTCACTGTTCACAACATAGTGACCACAGAAGATCTGGCAAAATGGCCATACTTGGAAAAGGTGCACATCCCAACCATCAAGGCGAACGTCGACATGTTGATCGGAATCAACACTCCCAAGGTATTGGAACCTTGGGAGGTCATCAAGAGCTGCGGGAATGGCCCGTATGCCGTTAGGACGGCGTTGGGATGGGTCGTAAATGGGCCGCTGAATGGAAACAGTGGTGCTTGGAAGGCGGAGCTTCCTTCTGTCATGGCCAACAGGATCTCTGTGTGCAATCTGGGAGAAATGCTGATCAATCAATACGGTCAAGAGGAGGGGGAACAGGAAGGAACGATCAGCCTAAGCAAACAGGCGACTGAGTGTGAACACCAGAGGATGGTGAAGCTGTGTGTCCAGCATGAGAAGCTCAGTCAGGCGAAGGCAGAACTCTCCCCTGAGGTGAGGGAGAGCATGGAGGCTGCCTATCAGGCCGACGAGCAGCTGGAGCGGGAGGCGGCTCTAGGTGAGGTCAGGGGCTCCAAGAGGGCGAAGTGGTGCCAGGACTACGCAGTTCTTCAGGCCAAGCCACAGTTTGAACTACTGAAATACTGCAAGGTGCGAGCCATGCTGGAGGAGGAGCTAAGTGAAACCTGCCGTGACAGGGAGGCCGTTGGCCGTGCTGTGGAGCAGCTGGTTTCCAGTCATAATGCAGTGCTGCAGGAGAAAGAGCAACATGCACGCCCCCCAGAAGGGAAAAAATGGCATCTGCAGCAGGAGGTGTTGCACCTACAGGAGGAGCAGGCTGTGCTGAAGAAGAGGTGGTGTCTCACTGAACAGCTGCAGACAAGAAAGACCAGTAACAAAGCTCTGTTTGGTGCATGGAGTATGAATTTGGCAGTGCCATACTCTAGTTTGGTGCATTGAAAACATTTGGCTCCTTTTTTCTTTTGTTTAAATTTTGTTTGAATTGTTATTGTCTTCCTGCCACTAACAATTAGGGGCCGGTGTGTAAGTGCCAAATGTGTTCTGGTCATATTTGTGGTTGATTTTGTGCTGTCATATCTTTACTTGTCCATGTGGTGTCGCTGTGCCATGTTACCAGGTTTTCTACATAGGTGCTGCCTTCACCTTGGTTCACTAGGTGTTTGGCCCGGAAGGGCAAAGGGTTTTTGACCGCTTAGCAATGGCGCGACATTTGTTTGGTGTGCTTTTCTTTTCTGTTTTTGGATCACAAAATGGACCGTATTTACCTTGATGCACTGGAGCCAATAAATCCACGTTTTCACCTAAAGGACTGCTTTGCTCAATTTCCTACACAACAAATCTCGTATGTATGTAACATCAGCTGCAGCGAGCGCGTCACCCAGGTCATCCGTGGTTAGACACCTCAGTAGCTTACAGTAGTAGACTGGGCTCCTTTAACACATAGTACAGAGATGACTCTAGAGTCTAGAGTCATCTCTGTACTATGTTTTTTATCCAGTCATGTGGTATTGCTCCATTAATGTGTTTTTACACCATATTTGATAACATTGTGTGGGCCTCATACCATTTTCTTCATAGCTGTCGTATCTTCACATTGTTTTTTACTACTGTAGGAGCCATTTAGCATGTTTAGTTGTATTGTTATATTTTGTATTTATGGTTCAATTATAGTATTTTCCATCTAATTCAGTTTATATTTTTATAGATGATATCATATTATTTGACCACTAGATGGTAGCATATTTATGGTTGGTAATATAATGCAACACTGGTGGTCACATGATGTCAGTCAGGTGGTGTTTTTAATGAGCACAGGTGATTCATTCATAATGTTTGTTTGGAGCATACTGTAGGTGGCGGGAGCTATACGGTT
The DNA here is from genome assembly GCF_964638095.1 of Poromitra crassiceps. Taxonomy (NCBI): domain Eukaryota; kingdom Metazoa; phylum Chordata; class Actinopteri; order Beryciformes; family Melamphaidae; genus Poromitra; species Poromitra crassiceps. The sequence continues at coordinate 17,700,832 of NC_139632.1, forward strand.
CTTACTGTACACACATAAGCAAAAGAAAATCCATTCACGCAGCTATCAGTCAACCCGGATCACTTCACTTTTGTATTTTCACCAAGGTAAACTAACCAACATCTCTTTTTTCTGTAAACCATCAAATCCTGCAATAAATGGGAACCTTCACCCAAAGATATTCAACTGTTTGGACAATCAATCAATGGACATTGGATACGCGTCAAGACCGCTTCTTTCTAACCTATGCATGTGACTGGAACACTTTTAATTGAACAGATACTGTAGTCACTACAACTACTACCACAATTTCAGAGTAGTAGAGACCTCTGCTTAATAGTTAAATTACACTTTCTTCTTGATATTACATTTCATTTTGACGGTCTACACCTGATAACTTCTGTTTATGTGATATTCAAGTTGTTCTGAAATTGCCGGTATGTCACCATTTTCTATGTAGCTATGTATCACATGATGTGTCAGGTGACCCCTGCAAGGGTATTTAAGGGGTGTGTCACTACACTTCATTCATGTCTGAGGAAGGGCTTTGTCCCTGAAACGTCAATTTTTTTGGTGGTCTTTAATTAAACCTTTGGGAGCAGCAATACCAGTGTGCGGACTCTACTTTTTATCATCCCCTTAGTTTACATCCATCAGTCTTATGACATCATCAGTGTATTATGACATCACTGATGACATCTTCAGTGACTTATGACATCACTGATGACATCATCAGTGATGTCACAATGCACAATTTCTCAAGTGACATCACTTATGACATCATCAGTGATTTATGACATCATTGATGACATCAGTGGGACAAAAATGGAAACAGATTGCCCCCATGGTCCCTTTTATAATAACTAGGGATTTTGCGCGCTACGCGAAAAGCATACCTGATGAAGTAACAGCAAAACGTGTTGTTCGCCATATTTTTGCAACTTAAATAAAATAAGTCAATTCTAACAACCTGGTGTGCGCTGGATCTCCTCACTATTGCTATTTCTGCTGTTCCTGCTCCAGCTGCACCCGGGACTAGCAACACAGCTGTGCACAGGGCACTACTTTCTCTTATGTTATTGTGTTGTACAATGAAAAGAGATGAGAAAAAACTGAAAGATAAAAAGCTGTTTCCAATACAGATGGGTGTCTTGGCGATATGGCAAAACAACTAATGCTCTATGACATCACTGATGACATCATCACTGAACTTGGAATTGTGACCTATCGCTAAGCCACACCCCCTTAGCTGACTCAGACAAACAAACGCTGAGAGTATAACAATGGCAGCCGCAGTCACTATGAATGCAGCCGCAGTCACTATAAACACGATACCCCAAGGAGAGGCTATAGTATACACAACTTTTGGAGACAGAAGGACCTGATATCGTCTCGAAGCCATCAAAAAGGACTTCACTATGCCATGAGTACATTTCTGCATCAGTATACATCCAAAATGTAAAGCTAGATATGATGGGTGACAAGCTTAAATTAGAGGCGCAAATTTACAGGTCACAATGTAAGAGGGAGAAGCCTCACCTCGCTGTCATCACGTTTGCAGATAACAACGTCCAAGACCAGCATTGTTCATGCACTGCAGGTGCTAATATGATAAAAACTTAAGGACATTTGACACAGAACTAACTAAGACTAAATTAAAAGAAATCTGATAAAATGAACACTTGTTTGGCTGTGAGGCTCATGTTGTCCACTAACCATTACTACATTCCATTCTTGTCTCCTCTTTTAGGAAAGCTTCAGGTGTGACAGCAGAGACTTACCATGTGATAGAAAACATGACAGGGACACCAATCAGCTACCTAGTGGTGAATAAGACCAGAAGGTCAGCACAAGTCAATGAACGTTTGAACACTGAGTAGTTTATTAACACTGCGAATGGTGTTGATGTTTAGTATAAAGTTATGTCAGAGGCATGTTTGGATTATGTGTTTTGTCCAAGTTACCTGCACTTCATTTGATATTGGATGTCAAAGAGGCATATTGCGTTATGTATCTGTTTTAACAGAGTTGGCTTGTTAGGTGCTGACTAGTCTGGGCACCTTTCACCCTGCTTTTTGTCATGGGGCGTAAACCACGGAACCAGAATGAACACCGGAAGGCAGTGCGCCAAAAAACGTCTTTGTTGCCATTTGCTTGACGTCTCTTTCCTCGATTAATTGTCTGATGCAAAGCTTCTGTATTGGCTTAAAAGATGTGAGATTGTGAATCCGCAATGTTTCTAAAAGAACTTCTTCAAAAACTTTGTTCGGTACGTCCATCTTTTGTTTGTTGTTTGCCGTTCTGATACTTGGGTCAAATTGTCAAGTTAACGTAAAAGTTGACGAGCTAGAAACGCTGCCCATCCTGTCTAGGGCGGGCTCTAGGCCGGAACCAGGTAGGGTGACAAAATCAATTGTGAGCGGAACCCAGGCTCTTTCTCGCCGAGAAGAGCCTGGTGACGCGAGGTTAGGTGCTGACTGTTGTCAGTCATTACTGGCATTTTCACTGTTACAAATAAAGTATTCTGCTTGACATCAGCCAGCCTGTGCTTTCTTGTGACAGTGTTACAGCTAAGCTAATGATTTTCAGTTGGGTGGATTTGACTTCAGAAGACAACAGCTTAACGTTAGCTTAACTACAACCTGTTTGCAAAGAAAAAAGCAGGACAAAATACTTAGACTAGCGTTAAGTTAAATAGGTAGGTGACATGAACAACGCAGCACTACACCATTGAGCTAGCGTTATGTAAACACTGAAGTAACGTTAGGCGACAAAGCTAGCGGCTAGCTAACTTTAGCGAACTAGCAAAGTGACAAGTATACACAATATTACCTCTAAGTAACTTACATTATACACGATATTGCCTTACCTACGTCCTTGTTTATCTTCTTTACGTTGAGTGCTTAATCCACCGGAGATGTTTGACTCGGTTTAGGTGCGGTTTGAGAAACGGGATCAAATATACCCCATTGCCTATCCTCTCAGGATACCTCGTATCAGTGTTGCATTTACCCCACGCACATCGTTTGACCATTTTTTCAACTTATAAAATGTATATACCCCCATGAAACCAGGAAACTCGCGTTTTCTAGTGCTTCTCTATGGAACTCCAGGCTGAGAATGTCCGAGTGTATTGTAGAGCTGCATGCGCTGTGATTGGCTCGTCTGCGTTTGGGGCGTGGCTTGTGATGTCATCCGTGATGTCATAAATCCTTCCTGGATGAGGCTATATAAGTGGTGGAAGATGCAAGCCATCCAGTCTATCAGAAAACCATAAGAAGAATAAGCTGCTGCTCACATATGATAATACAATTCAAGTTAGCGGCTAATTATTGAACTAAAGCTAACGCTAGCTAACTCATCACAGTTAGCCCGCTGCTTCTGACCATCACAACAACTTTGTCAGCCGGCGTAACTCAAAATGGACAATCTGGAGCAGTGGGTGAAGGACCGTCTCCATGACATCCTCGGGCTCAGTGACAGATATGTGGCCCAGTTTTTGATTGACACCGCGCGGAAATCCTCTGGCCGCCAGGACTTTGTGGCCCGCCTGCAGCAGACGGGCACAATCGACATTGACCAGAGTGTGATTGCCTTTGCGCAAGAGCTCTACGAAAAGATTCCTCGCAAGCAGGTTGTGGAGAAACCAGCCCGAGCGATGGCACGGGAAGCCATAGAGATGGATAGGAAGAATCGGACATACACCTTACTGGAGGACAGCGACAGTGATGGCGACACAGTGAAGGAGACGGAGAAAGGGAAGAAGAAGAGCAAGGACAAAGACAGAGGAAACAAGAGGAAACACATTAGACAGAAAAAGGAGAGCGAGTCGTCAAGCGAAGAGGAACCAGCCAAACGGAGTAAATCCAGCCAAGGGGACCAGAAGTCTGTAAACAAAGAGGAGGAGGAGGACGAGTGGGAGACGGAAGAGAGACAGCGACTGCACGATATTGAAGAGAGAGATGCATTCGCTGAGCGAGTGAAACAGAAAGACAAAGATAAGACCTGCAACATAACTGACAGGACAGACAAGAAGGCTTATGAAAACGCTCAGAAAAGACTGAAGTTGGCTGAAGAAGATCAGAGGAAAATGTTGCCAGAGTTGAGGAAGCGGTCCCGCTGGGACTATCTGCAGAAGAGAGAGGCAGAACAGCTGGAGTACCTGGAGGCAGAGATCGCCGATGATGAGTACCTCTTCTCCACAGATGAGCTGACAGAGAGGGAGAGAAAGGAGTTAGAATACAAACGCACCCTCCGAGACCTGGCCAAGGATTACAAGAAGGCTGGTGCCAAGGAGAAGGAGGAGAGGAAGAACAGATACTACATGCCCGAAGAAAAGAGGAGCAAGGAGGTGCCCCAGAGGGACATGGAGCTGGATGAAATGCCCATGGAGCTGGGAGGAGAGCAGGGCCGCTGGGAGGAGGAGAGGCTGAAGATGGCCTCTCTCAGCTTTGGGGTCAAGAAGGAGTGGGAGCGAGCGATGAAGGAGGAGAGGGACAAGTACCAGCTCATCCTGGAGGAGGACGATATGATCAACTTTGTTAGCAGTGCCATCACCATGAAGGGAACCCTGTCGGAAAAGGAGCAGGAGACCCCAGCTCTGTCACAGGCCAAGCTGAAGAAACAGTCCATCCAGGAGGTGCAACGCAGCCTGCCAGTCTTCCCCTACAGAGGAGACCTGCTGGCTGCCATCCGCAAACACCAGATCCTGATCATCGAGGGTGAGACAGGCTCCGGCAAGACCACCCAGATCCCACAGTACCTCATGGAGGTGGAGGATGGCTACACTAGTGGAGGGATGAAGATCGGGTGCACCCAGCCTCGCAGAGTGGCAGCCATGTCTGTGTCGGCCAGAGTGGCGGAGGAAATGGGCGTCAAGCTCGGTAATGAGGTGGGCTACTGTATCCGTTTTGAGGACTGCACCTCGGAGCGGACGGTGCTCAAGTACATGACAGACGGCATGCTGCTCCGAGAGTTTCTCACCGAGCCGGACCTGGCCAGCTACAGTGTGATCATCATAGACGAGGCTCATGAGCGGACGCTCCACACGGACATCCTGTTTGGTTTGATCAAGGACATCGCCCGCTTCAGACCGGACCTGAAGGTGCTGGTGGCCAGTGCCACCCTGGACACCGAGCGTTTCTCCTCCTTCTTCAACGACGCTCCCGTCTTCAGGATCCCTGGCCGGAGATTCCCCGTCGATATTTACTACACCAAAGCTCCAGAGGCGGACTACCTGGAGGCATGTGTGGTGTCAGTGCTGCAGATCCACGTCAGCCAGCCTCCTGGAGACATCCTGGTCTTCCTCACTGGACAGGAGGAGATTGAGGTGTGTTGCGAGCTGCTCCAGGAGAGATGCAAGCGGCTTGGATCCAAGATCTCAGAGCTGCTGGTGCTGCCCATCTATGCGAATCTGCCATCTGACATGCAGGCTAAGATCTTCAACCCTACTCCCCCTGGAGCCCGAAAGGTGGTGGTGGCGACTAACATAGCAGAGACTTCACTGACCATAGATGGCATCATCTACATCATTGACCCCGGCTTCTGCAAACAGAAGAGTTACAACGCCCGCACCGGCATGGAGTCACTCATCGTCACGCCCTGCTCACGTGCCTCAGCCAACCAGAGAGCGGGCCGTGCAGGCAGAGTGGCTGCTGGGAAATGTTTTCGGCTTTACACGGCCTGGGCCTTTAAGCACGAGATGGAGGAGACCACTGTGCCCGAGATCCAGAGGACCAATTTGGGCAATGTAGTCCTACTGCTCAAGAGTCTGGGCATCAATGACCTCATTCACTTTGACTTCATGGACCCGCCTCCTCATGAGACTCTGGTCCTGGCTCTGGAGCAGCTCTACGCTCTGGGAGCGCTCAACCACCTGGGAGAGCTCACCAAGCTGGGTCGCAAGATGGCTGAGCTGCCGGTGGACCCCATGCTAAGCAAGATGATCCTGGCCTCCGAGCAGTATAAGTGTTCAGAGGAGGTGCTGACCATAGCCGCTATGCTATCGGTGAACAACTCTATTTTCTACCGGCCCAAAAACAAGGTGGTGCACGCCGACAATGCCAGGATGAACTTTGTAGTGCCAGGGGGAGATCATCTGGTGCTGCTCAACGTCTACACACAGTGGGTGGAAAGCGGTTACTCCACACAGTGGTGCTACGAGAACTTTATCCACTTCCGCTCCATGAAGACAGCGCGGGATGTCAGGGAGCAGCTGGAGGGCCTGATGGATCGCATCGAGGTGGAGGTGGTCAGCTCCCGAGAAGACAGTGTGCCCATCCGCAAGTCAGTGACAGCAGGTTATTTCTACCAGGCGGCGCAATTGAGCAAAGGCAGCTACAAGACGGTGAAGCACCAGCAGACAGTATACGTCCATCCCAACAGCTCTCTGTTCGAGGAGCCAGTGCAGCGCTGGCTCATCTACCACCAGCTGGTCTTCACCAGCAAGGAGTTCATGAGACAGGTGATCGAGATAGAGAGCGGCTGGCTGCTTGAAGTGGCTCCTCACTACTACAAGAACAAAGAGCTGGAGGACAGCAGCAGCAAGAAGATGCCCCGCAAGCAGGGCAAAACAAAAAAGAGGAACTGGGTTGAGCGGACGACTGGGGCTCAGGGGATAGAGCGAAAAAAACAACAAAGTTTGAAAGTTTAGGAATGTCACAAAAAGTCAGCAAAAGTATGAAAAAGATGAGGGAAAAGTTGTGAGGCATTAGTTGTGAAAAACAGTTTTCTTCTATAATATATTTCCTTTTTGACATCATCATCATTGCCCAGCCACTATCAGCACTGAACGTATTGAATATTAACCAAATTATACAAATCCATACAAGAAATTCATATGAGCAAAAAAGTTCTGTTTTTGAATAGAAAACATGAGGGACACCTGCATGCTGGGACAAGCCCGTCTGCACACAAGAAACTGAGAAATATGGTCCAGCAGGAAGTGGATCACAAACTGATGCAGGTTGGTTAAATGATAAACGGGCAATGAGAGCTGAGCCACAACAAGGAAATGTTTGCGGTGCACTTGGATTTGAGTTTCCTGCATCAACATAGGCCTGCCTGACAGCAACAGTGGAGAATGTGAGACTGCTACTTTGTTTTTCTAGGCTCTTGAACAGTCACCAGAGGCCTCGTTTACGTTGCATAATGTTCAGTGGATGTGAAAGCAAGACATTGGAAATGTGTGATAAATTGGCCATTACTGACAAGTCTCCATCAAGCAGAAAATATTAAATAATTAAATAATTTGTTTCACCTGGGAGGCTCCCCATCTCCTGTTTAGATTTTTCTATGGCAATAAACTATTTATGGCAAATTAAATTTTGAGTTGATACTGACTTGCGTGCTTCTTTCTGCCTGCTGTTTCAGCAGAACAACAAGCAATTGCTTTGAGGGCGCTTTCACACCTATAAGTGTGAAATTACCTCGGAAAGAAGAGAAAAAGAAACAAAAACTCATTTGGTCTGAACTTTCAGGTGTGAAAACACCCACAAGTCTCACACACGAAGCTTTGTTTCAACATACTTGCATGTATTCTGCACCTTCAGAATGACTTGCTGAATTCATCTCACTAAATGCTTTTAAAGCCGAAATGAGAGATTTAAAGGCTGTTTCCCTAAGATGCAAATGTTTTTAAATTACCTGGCTTGTTCTTTTTGCTGTAATTTTGTATTCTATGCTTTCTGTCTGTAATTGTGGGTTTTATATGCTGCTGTCTGTCTTGACCAGGACTCCCTCTAAAAAGAGATACTTAATCTCAATGGGACTTTAAATAAAGGTTAAATAAAATACAATAAAAAACATTCTATTATATAGGCTATATAGTAAATTAGTAATTGTGTCAATGCCTGCTCAACCCAATGCATAATAAACTTGGTGTTGGAGCCAAAAGGTACTTTTGTTCATTTATTATTTTCTTTATTATCAGGCCTCTTCTCTGACACTGTGTGTGTGTGTGTGTGTGTGAACATGCAATTCTGGCATTGGGCACTGGGTGGAGCATTCATGTGGGAATGGAAAGTGCATATAGGTATGCTCCCAGGTGAGGGGAATTAGGTGCTGATTGGGAAAGCACACAGTTTTCGACCGTGCTGCAGTGTTTGGTGCTGCTCCATGCCTTTCACTATTACCGTGTTTGTTCATTTTCTCCGTGTTATCAGTATTATGTGAAGTCATGAGTTTGGTTACTGGGCATCATAGCGTGACTGTTGCTGTTGGACTATGCTGTACATATGGTGAGCAATGACAAACATGCATTGCCAAATAAATGGAGGGTCGGTGAGACATCCAATTATAACACAGTGAATGGACATTGATTTCTTGGACTTGAACACGCGTCTGAAACTACTCCCAATTCGCCCCTCAGTGGCTTTATTATTTTGGTTTAATTTAGCCTCTACACTTGGTTTATTCTACTTTCTTTCTGACTCCATGTTCCAGAATGATATAAGATATGATGAATGATACAATATATGATGGATGATATAAGACACAGAACAATCTATGTTTGTTTAAAAAAATGTAAGGCCTTTTCCACCAATATTATTGACAAAGCCTCTCAGGTTCAATTGGACACACAGTATGTGATCAGGCACAAGCACTTTTCAATTTTCTTCTGTTTTAGACATAAAATACAATAGAAGAAGTTTTCTCAAATCTGATCAACTTTGATTGTTGATTCCAGTGATTGTTGGTATGAAATTAATCCACATAATGGGTTATGGGTTATAAATATTAAACAACTAAACAACATACGAGTCATCATTAGGCTTTTGTGTAATTCTGCGATTTACCAGAAGGAGAAAAATTGAGATGCAAGTCACCATTTTGATGTGGCTATGATGTCAACTCGGACAAAGCGGAGCTCTGGATGATACCCGAATTTTCGATCTATAATTCCGACCTGGATGACAGTTCAATTCACTTTTTACAGATCAGAACCCATTTTTTCCGTCGGTCTGAGTTGTCATTAACGCGGTATACGTCCTGTCAGTGAAGCTTCCCACTGTCGGGTGAAAAGAAGCGACAACTGCGGAGTCATCAGTGATGTCATGAATCACTGATGATGGCACTCATTCATAGATATTGTGTGACATCAGTGACTAAACAGCTCACACTGTTTGATTGACAGGTGATGTGTCGGAAGAGGATCTGGCCACACCTTGTGATTGGCAGGTGATGTGTGGGAAGAGGCTCTGCCCACATAGTGTTTGACATTGTGAAGAGCTGTGTGAATTGTGATTTGGGCTTGTATTGTGAAGGGCTGTGCAAAGTGTGTGTTGAACGGTGAACGAACCTGTCACTCAAGCAATTGTGATGTCATCAATGATGTCACTCGAGCAATTGTGATGTCATCAGATATTTAAAGGGATAAATTGGGTCTGTGTCCTCACAACCACTGACACTTTTGGTCAAGGTCAAATCCATTTGGGCAAGGAATTAACAGAAAGGAAAAGTTTGTCTCTTGTAAAAAACCTTTTGTAGAGTAGAAGGAGCAAACTTTAAAAATGCCACGGCGACAGTGCGACACTGGTCTTTTAAGTTAAAAAGCCTTTATTAGGACATGGCTAGAAGCCATGTCCTAATAAAGTGTGTGTGTGTGTGTGTGTGTGTGTGTGTGTGTGTGTGTACTGTATGTGTGTGTAATTTATACACACACTACTCTACAAAAGGTTTTTTACAAGAGAAGGCCCTAAACTGTTGCGGGCCCCCCAATGCAACTGCATTACCTGCATACTGTATGGTAGTTATCCCTCTGTAGGTACACCTATCTGAGCACCCAGAGTCTATACTATAGAGTCTATAGTCTATCAGACTGGTAGACTCTGGTGCCCAGAATGTAGGTACACAGGATATGGCTATAACTAAGCTTAGGTCAGATACGGTAATCTATAATTAAATCCAAAAGCCACAGATTGTGAGCATTAAAGGGATACACCAACATTTGGAGATTCACCTATTTGCCGATATTAAATGTAGAATGTGAATGCCTTTATCATCACTGTGCATGCAGTACAAACTGCGGTACAGCCCTCACTGCTAATAGCTTAGCACTACAATGGCAGTCTATGGTACCGCTGCCTTCCCCCCATTCAGTCGCCCAAAATACACATTCCAACAGTGCCAGAAACACTCATGTGTAAATGTTGTGACTCGTGTACTCACCACACGATGAAATAATAATCCAAAGTTACTGGAAACGGTCAGTTTCGAAGTGAATCAATAGCGAGAACTAACAAAGAGGGTTCCCTCTGTGACCAAAGTTACTGAGTATTTATTTTCAGTTTTCACGTTCAGCTGGAGAGTACTTTAATAATAAATACATGTTATTTTCTCATTTCAAGTAAAAAAGGGGCTGCATTGAAAAAGTCAAATACATAGCAGAGAGCTTAATTTGAGAAAAATGAAATAAAAAGTCTACCATAAGTTCCCTTTTTAACTCCACTTGACATTTTAACAGTTTCAACCAAAACAATCTCAGTGCATTTTAACAATTCCCTCACTTTCTCTTGTAGCGTATAAGTATTTGTAATTTGTATCAAAATACTTTTTGATGTATTTTCGCCCCTCTCTGAACTTACTCGCTCAAGAGTGCTGACAACTTTATCTCATGGTTTTTTGGCCGCGACCTGTCAAACTTCAAGTCTGTGAGTTGAGCACACCAGCTGTTCTTTTGGTTAGGAGAACTCTGAGTTGACCACCAGAACCACACGCAGTTGTTCTTCACAGAAGTCACAGTTTCATTAAAAATGGTTTGCAAGAACACATCGCTCCACTGACCACACTATCTTCAGCACAAAGGTTGTGACAGGATGTGGGTGTACTAGGTCAGATATACTGCACGTAATCTCCATGGGAACCACAAGGTAGTGCAGACTTTTCTGTGTATATAAGGGTCTCTTTGAGACCACCATGAGAGACCAGTGTCCTGCTTGCATGATGCGTGGTTTGCACACATTTGTGCTTTGTCTGATATGTCTGGGACAAAAAGGTAAGACTTTAGATCTTATTTATTTATTTATTATTTGTTCATGTGTTTGTTTATTCTTGGCTTAAATTAATTATTTGTGATTTATCTTTCTTTCAATTATGTATCAATCTTTTCATTCTTTTCAGCACTTGGGAGTGAAATCATAAATGGGAAAAAGGCAGATGATGAGTCATTGCTGTACATGGCATCAGTGCAGATTAATGGAATGCATAGTTGTGGAGGATTCCTTGTCACCGAACAGTTTGTACTCACTGCTGCTCACTGTGACGAGTGAGTTACTTCCTCCACAAGCAATCTCTGAACTTTGATTGTAAATCATGTTAGAAGTTAAAAAAGTAAACGTGACTGTTACTTTATATATTCAAAGGCAATTAATGTTTTTCTTGTTCATACTTCATGAAAAAAAACATGATTGACAACCTCTCACTGAACATCTTTTCAGTAAAAATAAAACAATGACGGTTGTTCTTGGTACCCACAACCTCAAGAGGAAGTGGTTCAAGAAAACAATAAGATACAAGGTAGAAAAGAAATGCAAGCACCGCTACTATGACACGCATGATGACGATGTCAAGAATGACATCATGCTCCTCAAGGTAAGCAGACATTTATTCAGCCTAATCTAATAGTGTAATAGAGGGATTGTGTAGCAGTTTCTAATGGAAAACAAACAAATAAAAAAACAAAGACAAATGTATCGCACATCATAACACACACACACACACACACACACACACACACACACACACACAGACACACACACGATTCAGTACAAAAGCTACTAAAACCTACTAATATAATCAACTAACTGCAATAAACATTGCCTAACCCTTTAACTGCCAATGATAACCTTCAAATAAATCATTCTGCAGCTCTGTCTTATAGCCATTGTTTGACTTTGATCCTAAAGATGTGCTGACTTGAAGTCTGTGTAACAGATGCACAGACGAAGTTTCTGGTGACATTACACCCTTGCAGTTTTAAATTTAACTTTTTGACTGTGTGTGTTTCTAGCTGTCCAAGAAAGCTAAACCAAGCAAAAAAATTGAAACAATTAAACTGCCTTGTGAGGATGAAATCATCAAAGCCAACACAAAGTGCACTGTAGCTGGATGGGGATTCACTGCAAGTAACGGTTCTGTTGTTGATGAGCTGCGAGTTGTGGATGTGTCTACCATTGACCTGGACGTCTGTCAGAAGGAATGGAACAGGGATCTAACCAACGTTATCTGTGCAGGTGGATATGGCACAAAAAAAGGATTTTGTGAGGTGTGTTGTATTTATTTTCCTTACAAACATACAGCAAACTGTCAACTGGTATGAATGAACAAACTAAGATGTGTTTCTTCTCTCGTAGGGTGATTCTGGTGGCCCTCTCGTGTGCAATGGGAAGGCAGTTGGCATTGTATCTTTCTACAGTAAGACCTGTACCTACCCAGATCATGTACCCAACGTCTACACGGATATATCCAAGTTCTTACCCTGGATCAAAGAGATTCTCGAGCAAAAGAAATGTAATGACATGTACTAGTCTTACACAAGAAGCTTCATTTCAACATACTTCTAGAGTATATATACAGTAGAGTATAGTATAGTATAGTAGTATCCGAGTAGTTTTGTCAATGTCTGCCGCTTAACTCAATGCATAATAAACTTGGTTTATTATAAATTATGTTTTGTTTCTGACTCCATGTTCCAGAATGATATAAGACACAGAACAATGTATAAGTTAATAAAAAACGCAAAAAGCCTTTTCCAACAATATTATTGGCAAAGCTTCTCAGGTTAATTTTTTTCCCCACAAGTAGGCTATGTTTGACAGAGAATAAACCCTTTCCTTACATAAAAAATAATCAGTCAATGAGCAAGATACCAAATTACAAAATAATTAGAAAAAAATGGAGGGGGGGAGTTACACAATTGGTTAGTCAAGGAGAATACTTGAAAGCGTTGAGGCCACCGTGGAGAAGTTAAGATATGGTGACCATATTTTTGTAAACTGTACGTTTGAGGAGTGAAGTAGACAGGTCAGACATTCAAGAGTAATGCATTCTATAACTATCTTATGCCAGTTTGTTTCAGTGGGAGGCTTGTCGTTTATCGATGACAGAAAAATGTTTTTCCTTGCTGCGCCAAGATGGCATACAGTCATCTGTTAGAACTAGTAACAACAAGTATATCTTGACTCGGATGACCCAAGAGTAAAGAGAGAGGGTTCATGTCCAAAGCCACACCAAATATTTTTCCCATGTCTTGTAAAATATCCGTCCAGTATGCTTGGATTTTAGGACAGGACCAAACACAATGAGTGTAGGTCCCTACTGAGATACATTTTAGGTACAGAGGTGAAAGCTTTGGGTTCATTTTATATCTTCTGTTGGGAGAAATTTGCAAATGGTGCTCTCAGGTTCAGTTTGACTTCAATGGACACAGCCTACAGTAGGGTTCAGTGATCATCAGGCACAAGCAGTCTTCTTGTTTTAGACATAACGTTTAGACATAGGCCTACATGATTGTTGGTATGAAATTAAACTTGTCGCTGTCGCGGCAGGACCTCGAATCTCCACAACATTAACTTTACAACATACATCATTAGACTTTTGCATACAAAATATTTGTGTTTTAAATCACATGTTTTTGAAATACTGAATCGGTTGCAATAGTTCAAGGATGGATACTCCTTGTAGAGGAGACATGGTTCAGCAGGATTCAACCTAAAGGAGACAGTCTGCTGGAGCCTGTAGAACCCCACAAGCATTCAATAGTCAGTCAGTGTATCACCATTTTAGATTAAAATGTGTTTTTAGGCTGATGATATCTCTACTTAGTATTCTGTCTATACCCTATCACAATTTACCATTGTGTTATATATATAATATATGTATAAATAATATATTATATATACATAATATATACACACGCACACTCACGCGCGCGCACGCATGCATGCACGCACGCACGCACGCACGCACGCACGCACACACACACACACACACACACACACACACTCACACACAAATAAGTTTTACAGCCTTAAAATCCTAAAGCCACAGGCTATGAGCATTAACCTAAGGTACATTTGTTTCACTCATCTTCATTGTCAGCTATACCCCCTAACTAACACAGCATTATAAAATTGAAAGCAAATTTGGCTGCCAAGGGCATGAAAATTACATTGATTTTCACAATCACAGTTCAAAATTAGACTGATGAAGGATTTGTGACTTCAGTGGACTTGCACTGATGGAGATACTGCGCCCTCTCATGGTCAAAAGTCAGAATGACTTTAGAAATCTTCAACATGCTTGACTCTGGTCCTCTCTGCTGGGTATAATGAGGTAGCCTATACTGAAAAGATAATAACAGCCAGAAGTATTGGATCAAAAATATCCATTAATTAATATGTTGGTATCTGACTGTGGAAGGCAAAACTGAATGAAAAAAGCAGCACACTAAAATCTGTGCAAATATATTGTTTATTGCAAGCTTTCGGTCATAGACCTTCTTCAGGCTTCTTATAGGCATACTAACCTAAAAACCTATTATTGGGAATCATGAGAAAGTTTCAGAGCGACAGACACAGTGATGATGATGATGATGATGATGATGATGATTAAAATATTAATGTGTCAGTGATGTCAGTTGTTGTGGTCATGGTGCAGCCAGCACTGTGCGGGTGACCACAGGCTGCAGTAATCGATGTGAAGCAACAGCACATCCTTTGCTCAATACGGAGGAGAGGAGAGTGCAGTAACTTCTCGCTCATACTGAGCACATTAGTGCCCGGCGAACGTCACGCATTTCCCATCAAACACTGTGCCATTTTCACGTCTAGGTCTAAATGCCAGCTCCTACCTGAGTCTTCACGTGAAGTGAAGACGCTATCCGATGCAAAACATCTGTGTGTGTGTGTGTGTGTGTGTGTGTGTGTGTGTGTGTGTGTGTGTGTGTGTAATTTATACACACACTACTCTACAAAAGGTTTTTTACAAGAGAAGGCCCTAAACTGTTGCGGGCCCCAATGCAACTGCATTACCTGCATACTGTATGGGGCACGGTGGCTCAGTGGTAGAGCTGTCGCCTCACAGTCAGAAGGTCCTGAGTTCGATTCTCGCCTGGGACACTGTGGGCGCTGTGGTTGTGTGTTCCCCCCCATATCACGTGCCTACTGCCCAGGTGGGGTATCTCGTCGTAAGGGCCTTTCTCTCTGTGTGGAGTTTGCATGTTCTCCCCGTGCTCCCCCAGGGGGTTCCTCCGTATATAACCCCCCCACTAAAAACATGCAGAAGATCAGATCGTCATCGTCATCCGACCAGTGACGACAACATCCGAAGTTGGTCCCCGGGCGCTGTACGAGAAAGCGACCACTGCTCCTGGCCTGCCCCCCCCCGAGGAAAGGACATGCCTGGATGGGTTAAATGCAGAGGACACTTTTCACCGGCCACCGTCAGCATGAGTGTGTTGTGGCCGTATGCATGTGTTGTGGTGTTCGTGTGACAATAAAAGACGGGACTTGTCCCGTTACGAGAGAGGTAGTTATCCCTCTGTAGGTACCTCTGTAGGTACACCTATCTGAGCACCCAGAGTCTATACTATAGAGTCTATAGTCTATCAGACTGGTAGACTCTGGTGCCCAGAATGTAGGTACACAGGATATGGCTATAACTAAGCTTAGGTCAGATACGGTAATCTATAATTAAATCCTAAAGCCACAGATTGTGAGCATTAAAGGGATACACCAACATTTGGAGATTCACCTATTTGCCGATATTAAATGTAGAATGTGAATGCCTTTATCATCACTGTGCGTGCAGTACAAACTGCGGTACAGCCCTCACTGCTAATAGCTTAGCACTACAATGGCAATCTATGGTATCTCTGCCTTCCTCCATTCAGTCACCCAAAATATACATTCCAACAGTGCCAGAAACACTCATGTGTAAATGTTGTGACTCGTGTACTCACCACACGATGAAATAATAATCCAAAGTTACTGGAAACGGTCAGTTTCGAAGTGAATCAATAGCGAGAACTAACAAAGAGGGTTCCCTCTGTGACCAAAGTTACTGAGTATTTATTTTCAGTTTTCACGTTCAGCTGGAGAGTACTTTAATAATAAATGCATGTTATTTTCTCATTTCAAGTAAAAAAGGGGCTGCATTGAAAAAGTCAAATACATAGCAGAGAGCTTAATTTGAGAAAAATGAAATAAAAAGTCTACCATAAGTTCCCTTTTTAACTCCACTTGACATTTTAACAGTTTCAACCAAAACAATCTCAGTGCATTTTAACAATTCCCTCACTTTCTCTTGTAGCGTATAAGTATTTGTAATTTGTATCAAAATACTTTTTGATGTATTTTCTGAACTTACTCGCTCAAGAGTGCTGACAACTTTATCTCATGGTTTTTGGGCCGCGACCTGTCAAACTTCAAGTCTGTGAGTTGAGCACACCAGCTGTTCTGTTGGTTATGAGAACTCTGAGTTGACCACCAGAACCACACGCAGTTGTTCTTCACACAAGTCACAGTCAAGAACACATCGCTCCACTGACCACACTATCTTCAGCACAAAGGTTGTGACAGGATGTAGGTGTACTAGGTCAGATATACTGCACGTAATCTCCATGGGAACCACAAGGTAGTGCAGACTTTTCTGTGTATATAAGGGTCTCTTTGAGACCACCATGAGACCAGTGTCCTGCTTGCATGATGCGTGGTTTGCATACATTTGTGCTTTGTCTGATATGTCTGGGACAAAAAGGTAAGACTTTAGATCTTATTTATTTATTTATTTATTATTTGTTCATGTGTTTGTTTATTCTTGGCTTAAATTAATTATTTGTGATTTATCTTTCTTTCAATTATGTATCAATCTTTTCATTCTTTTCAGCACTTGGGAGTGAAATCATAAATGGGAAAAAGGCAGATGATGAGTCATTGCTGTACATGGCATCAGTGCAGATTAATGGAAATCATAGTTGTGGAGGATTCCTTGTCAACAAAAAGTGTGTCATCACTGCTGCTCACTGCGACGTGTGAGTTACTTCCTCCACAAGCAATCTCTGAACTTTGATTTTAAATCAAGTTAGAAGTTAAAAAAGTAAACGTGACTGTTACATATTCAAAGGCAATAATGTTTTTCTTGTTCATACTTCATGAAAAAAAACATGATTGACAACCTCTCACTGAACATCTTTTCAGCGTAAATGACACACTGACGGTTGTTCTTGGTACCCACAACCTCAAGAGAAAGCAGTTCAAGAAAACAATGAGATACAAGGTAGAAGAGAAATACAAGCACCGCTCCTATGACGAAGTCTCACTCAGGAATGACATCATGCTCCTCAAGGTAAGCAGACATTTATTCAGCCTAATCTAATAGT
>NC_139632.1:17723187-17823460 GCF_964638095.1 Poromitra crassiceps
TCCTATTGTAAACTCTACAAAGTCAGTAGCAAAAAGACCACAATGGAAATAAGCTTTTGGGCTTTATTGTGTTTTGAATCTGGGGCTTCTCTGAGGCCACTTGTATTTTAATTATCAATAAAGAATTTATTTCAATCAATCAATCAATCAATCAATCAAGCAAGCATCTGAAACCGATTACCACAAACTTACAATAAGTGGGTTGACTGAGCAAATAATCTCAGATATATTTGTGTTTCTAGGGGTTGATGGGTACCAGCAGCGGGCCCGGGTGGGTATAGTTGGAGGCACAGAGGCCGCCCCCAACTCCCGCCCCTACATGGCCTCCTTGCAAAGCCAAGGCCAGAACGCCTGTGGGGGCGTACTGGTGAGAGAGGACTTTGTGCTCACAGCAGCACACTGTCGGATACGTGGGTGAGATTTCCACCTGTTTTCTCAGTAATAACATGATAATAACAACAACCTGACGGTATCAGATGACTGAAGAATTAACATAATGTGAAAAGGTTAAAGCTGTTAACAATCTCCCTCAGTGTGTCTGGGGATCTGAGATGCTGAGAGAGAGAGAGGGAGAAAATGTTTTCTGTTTTCTACTGTTTTCTAGGCAGTATACAGTTGTGCTTGGGGCTGTTTCCCTGTCAGCTACAGAGGCTACAAAACAGCAGTTCACTGCTATCCAGTCCATCCCACATCCCCGCTACGATGGACATCGAAATGATGTCATGCTGCTAAAGGTACAGATTGTTGGTAGAACCACTATATCATTGCTACAGAACCCTAAACAAGCTGGTTAGGACGACACTAAAATCTCACACCACAAACATCGTACACCTAGTGAACATCTTCTCTATTTCTACCATCACCCTCTCTCTGTCTGTCAGCTGGACCGCAGGGCCAACCTGACCAGGGCAGTGCAGCTGATCCCTCTGATGCGGGGCAAGCTGAGGATATCCAGTAACTGCAGCACAGCTGGCTGGGGGGACATCGGGGACAACAACACCATACCAGACAAGCTGCAGGAGGTCAAAGTCAACCTGCTGTCACTGCGGAACTGTCGTCGCAGATGGGGACAGGTTCCCATCACCGGGTCCATGATTTGTGCTATTGGAGACCGCCAGCAGCAAGGCTTCTGCTCGGTATGACAACCCACTGGCCAGCCACTGATTAAACCTATACACCAATATTGTTAATAAAATCTAGAATCTACTTGTTGAAAGTTAATTACAAAAAAATAATCTAGGTGCTCAATGGTGCAGTTCACTACATCTTATTGTGCTTTGGCATTTGGCCATTAGTACTGCCCCCATATGAAAAATCTCAGTTCTTAACAAAGTGCACCTGCTTTGCCTGTGTGTGTTATCTTTTCAAGGGGGATTCAGGCGGCCCGTTGGTGTGCAATGGAACCTCAGCAGGTGTGGTCTCTTTCTCTGGGCGGCGATGTGGCAACCCCAAGACCCCAGACGTCTACATGCGCACATCCTCCTTCAGGGGATGGATCAGAAACGTGCTGAACAGCAATTAGGGCAATTATATTGAATTAGATTGATCTTAATACAGTAACAGATTAAATGCTTCAAAATATACAGTGCATTTACTGTGCTCATTACTGCAAAGCTGCCTTCATGTGTTGCAATTCATAATAAACTTTTGACCTGTGTTTGTGTGTGTGTTCCTCAGAGGAGGTAGTTGAGAAATCCACCCCATGCGTCTCGAAATAACAAGTAACGAATGGTTCAAAGCTCACAGTCCAATCCCCACATCCCCCTTCACTCACTCACTCACTCACTCTCACTCTCACTCACTCACTCACACACACACACACACACACACACACACACACACACACACACACACACACACACACACACACACACACACACACACACACACACACACACACACAGATTTGATTATGAATTGCAACACATGGGAAATTAAATTCTGAGAACCACTAGCAGTTGTATGACATCACTGATGATGTCACAAATCACTAACACCGCCCGTCCACTTAAGGCCCGATTATACTCTACATAGCAGCAGAACCACATACACACTCACACATTTGACTCTCTACTGCCCACTGCTGGATGTATTGCTTAACATGATACCAACTCGTATGGAAATTGAGTATAAATGAGCCTTTAGGCAATTTCAATGATGATGATGATGATCATTTACATCTCATTTTTAAAGTCACAACACAATGTTCAACTTTCCATTTTAAGTTAGGTGCAGACAGACTAGACATATGATCCATATTGGTATATTGACTACAACTGTGTCACAAAATGATCAAATTATCGTACATTAAGGGAATTTTGGCATTATTCTCGTTTTTGTTTTTACCTTTACACCGTTTTACAGTACAATTTGGTCGTTCCTGTATGGTTCCTGTGACCTAAAGCCGTAATTACGGCATTTCCGACAACACTCAAAGGCAGCATTACCACCAGTCACCAGTAACATGCATGTGGCTCGTGCGGGCTCGTGAAAAGTCCAGTCATCGTAATTGAGACACCAATTCCCACCGTTCTTCGCGCATGTTCATGCCCTCGTCTGCAGTAATCGTAACCAAAGGCTCTTTGGGAAG
This sequence comes from Poromitra crassiceps, assembly GCF_964638095.1. NCBI lineage: Eukaryota > Metazoa > Chordata > Actinopteri > Beryciformes > Melamphaidae > Poromitra > Poromitra crassiceps. The sequence continues at coordinate 17,725,778 of NC_139632.1, forward strand.
TGTAGTTTTTTTTCCGTCCTCCCATTTTCCACAGGTTTCGCGAGGTTTGCTTGGGCGGGTTGTGTGTGGCTCTGTGGCTACATTTCTCTGCCAGACGAACTGAACATTACTGATATGAAATCTGCGTAAAGGTAAAAAAATGTTCGTATGAGAAAGCATAGCGCTGTTAATACCCAGTTGGTGGTTTTGTTTGTTAGCGTCGGGGACACTGAAAACCGGATATAACGTTAGCCTCTTGTACTTTCCTCAACATCTGCATTGGGGTAGAGCTTGGACAGACTAGAATTATTGATAGCCTATTGCCATCCAACACTAGTGTAGGTGTGTTGGCTTTAGTCCAGGACAGGTACGGTAACTAGCCGAGTGTCTACGGTTTGCCTCGCCATAGTGTGTCACAGCATGTAGACAATAGGTGCGACAAATCTAGCCGGGGCTAACGTTACATACTGTAATTTTCCCAGATACAGTGATGGCTGACGTATTCTCTTGAAGTTGTGACACAGACCATCTGTCTTATTGGCTCTTTAATTATAACCCTATTATGCTTGTGCGATCAAAAATGGGGTAAATATATCATGTTATGGCATGTAGCGGAGCCAGACTACACTGTGTTGCTTCAGAAGATTGTGCATTGCAAACAGTGACCTCCATGGCTGTGTAACGTAGTTCAAGAAAATAACCAGGAAGTTATTCCATCATGCTAAACCATTGGCTGCTGCGGTTGTCAGTCCCTGCTGTGTGTGTAGGCTACAGCCTCTCTTCAAGTAAGCTAGCGTTTCAACTGGGTACAGGCCTTTCTTATGCTGTAGTGTAGTATGTCCATTGGCAGCTTGCATACTCACTCACATATTAATTGAACATTGCCCTCTCTTTCTCTCACTCATTAGCCTTTGAATTTCTGGAGGCATGTCCAAGAAAAGGGGCAGGTATGTAGAAACATGTAGCCATATGTCATCATATGATGCCATGTTTGCTGGTGTTTGTACCGGTATATGACATTAAAGCCAACATGTTGCATCTAGCTACATGGAGACGTGGTTAAGCCAGGTACACCACATTTCATTGTCAGGTCCAATATTGGAGTTGTGACTTTGTTTTGTAATGAGATATTAAAGTAGACTAAGCAGGGTTCCCACGGGTCCTTGAAATTTGAAAAATAAAAATCAAGGCATTAAAAGTTTTTGAATATAGACATGGGTCATTTAAAGTGCTTGAATTTAGGGTTTTTACTTTTTTCCTGCATATTAGAGAAGTACGAGGTGGCGGCCTCCGTCAAATTTCGCTCCGCCTCCAGCTCTCACTAAGTGAAAGCAAAATATTTTCTAACAAGTGTTGCAGTCAGTGGATTTCTGTCATTTGCAATGGCAACTAACACAGCACATTTGAGAAGTGTTCACACACTCAAGCCTCTGTCTTTTTAATTGTTGGCTGTGAGCGCTTTTGTAAAGCCTGCTACTTCTCATAACATTTCTCAATGTTGTAACAGTAATTAACCTTGATCCAGGTCTATGCCGTGACGTGTTGGGTCCTTGAATTTTGGGAATTCGGCCTTGAAAAGTCCTTGAATTTGATGAAGCAGGTGTGGGAACCCTGACTAAGTATTGCTTCACCTATTGCTAGAAACTAAAGTATGACAAAACATCTGTTTGCATGATCATTTGATTAGCTGTGTGCATTTAAAAATACTCATGAATTTGGATGGAATGATGATAAAGTTGCCATTGCCAACAGACCTAATTTATTTGAGGAGGCCTTAATTCAGCCTACAGTAACATAGCAGTAACATCACATCAGTAAAATAAAATAAAATTGTTTTGATTAAGCTGTTACAGCTGTTATACATACAGTACATCCATCCATCCTGTCTCACCAGAAAGCGGAGTAGCGGGGAACTGAGTGACACAGTAACCCCTGACCCCAACTGCATTCTGGGAGTCCGTATTCAGCACAACTGGCGTGAGAAGGGGAACCAGAGCAAATGGAAGGGCACGGTGCTCGACAGGCTCAACGTGAACCCTTCTCTCTTCATGGTCAAGTATGACGGCTTCGACTGCGTCTACGGCATTGAGCTGTTCAAGGATGAGAGGGTGTCAAACCTACAAGTCCTTACAGAAAAAGTTGGTGAGTGAGTAGTAGCTCATCTTCCCTTCTCAGATTCAGATTGATTTTCGGCAGGTACATGCACACAAGTGGAATTTTGTTTGCTACATTGGTGCGGTGCGTATACAGTCGCGGCTGACCAATAGGGGTAGGTAGGTAGAGTATGTCATTCATGCACAAATTACATGCAATAGCATCGGTATCGATATATCGCCGTTCAAAGTCAACAAAACAGCGCGAGAAAGCTCTATGTACATGTTGTGACATCGGGTACTCACCACGTGATAGTTACGTGAAACATCATTTTCGTAGCAAATCCGCACCGAGTTACTTCCTTGTTTTACTGAACACAGCGCTTCAGCTGTACAGCGCATGTGCAGTATGTGCCTCCAGGCTGCCACCGGGACGCAGGCATGAAATTGCTTAGTCCCAGGAGAGGCGTTTGGAGGGCGGTGTGTGACCAATAGAGGCGACATTCTCTCTGTTATAAGTCACTGACTGTACCATCTCCAATGACTAAAAAGCTGTTATATTAAGGTGAAAAAAATGCTTATTGGGGCTTTAACTCAAATCAACTCTTAATAACTGTCAAACTAAATGAACGTCTGCAAAAATGTTTATTGTTTTTGGATATGTGTGAGAGATCAAGTGCAAAATAAATCAGTATTGTTTTTTGGTGAAGTTCTCCTTTAAGTTTTTTTGCAACAGTTTGGTTAGATCACAAACATGCACAGCACACACTCTTTATACCAAAAAGGTGTGCCAATGCAGGCTGGCATTGATCAGAGGGCACAAGTGATGCAAATCTCTTACGTCCATAATTATTTTCACATTCATATTTGCCTTTCTGTGTCTTCGCAGTAAACAACAAGCTCAAGATACCTCATGGGGCTGAGGAGCTGGTGGGCAAAGCGGTGGAGCATCTCTTTGAAAAGGAGGATGGGGAGAAGAATGAGTGGAGGGGCATGGTGCTCTCCAGAGCTCCAATTATGACCAACTGGTATTATATCACTTATGAGAAGGACCCAGTGCTTTATATGTACCAGCTGTGGGATGACTATGCTGATGGGGATCTGAGGATTCTGCCTGAAGCAGGTATTGACAATGAGCATACTAACAAAGCTTCATAGTTCACAAAACGTTATGGCATTGTTTTTCATCATCTTAGCTTAAGGCGTATTGGACAAGATCAAGACTGATCACAAGATGGGTTGACTCTTTCGCTAACAGACAAGATTACTTCTTGCAAAATAATAGACACAGAGAATCCTGACAGACACTACCATAACTCTTTGAGTCCATACTACACACCTATGCATTTTGTGTGGAGAAAAAATAAATATCCTACTAGCCTAATATCATCCTTTTAAGTGAAATATCACTTTATAGTGAAAATGCACCATAAGCAGAATTAAGTCAGGCAGTGTCTATTGGAGAGATTAGATAAGTTATGTACATGAAAATGTTTGTCACACAGCTAAAAATGTTGCTCACAGATGAAAATGTTTCTCACAGCTAGATATGAGAGCCAAGACTCTAATCACTTCATCAAGCGACAGTACTGTATATGAGTATGTGTTTAAATACACACAAATAGCTCCTTCTGATTTCAGGATATTCGAATATTTCTGTCCCTAATCCTACTTATGAGGAGATTGAGTTAATTAACTCATTGAGTGCCAGCCACTTTTGGAGAACGGACGCTCCCAGTGCCAGAGTTTCAGAGCGTTTTCAGTGATTTCTCGAGGCCCACAGAATATTGTGTGATATTACTATGTAAACACCGAACACGCAAAAAGAACAAGGAGACTCTATTGTATCATCAGCAAAAAAAAGTTTATTGATACCATTTTCCGTTCTTTAGTTATCAGCCGGAGAAGATAGGTCAAAAACAGCAAATACAGGCATTTCTATCTAGAAGCTGAGATATTCAGCCTTTTGTGAAATGCAGCATTTCAAGCACATTCACTGACTCTAGCTAATATTTTCTGATGTAGTGACGTGGTGTAGTTGTGTGCTGCCCTGGGTGCCCCACCTCCCTCTCCCCCCCTCAGCTACAAACTCCTCCCCACACTAGTAACACACAGCCTCACGCACCCAGCATCTATTTTCGGAGTGCTTTTTGTGCGCCGCCTCCCAGGCAGCGCGACAAGGAGCATTTCCTTGTCGCGCTGCCGGACTGCAGGGAAAGGGTTGGCACTTCGGCATCGGGTGCTGCCTTTCTGGCGGCTAATCGTGTGAAGAAACTATGCAGACAGACAGACAGAGGCAGAGGAGCTCAGTTGTGTGCGCGGATTGACTGCTGTTGCCAGGCACCGTCAGTTGCAGCCAGAGCAATCTACATGGCTCTGGGCTGCAGCATGAGCGCTTTCTCTTTGATCAGGGGGCTTTTTCAGGCTATATTTCGGACATTTCTCTAATCTGGAGAGCACTGTCGCCACCTGATGAGTCCGTAAAATAGGTTATACAGCTTCAATAGCTACAATATTTGTACAGGACATACATACGGCTTTGATCCACGTCCCACCATCAAAAAAGGCAATTGACGACAATCGTCGTCTTTGGCACTCTACGTTAGTATTCGAATTGACGACAACTGTCGTCATTGGCACTCAATGAGTTAAGCTTTGTGTTCATGATAATATTCAGCATTTCCAGATTAAAAACTTAACTGAGACATGAGACAGACAGTGTTCCTGACCTGTGCAAAAGTATGGAAAAGGATTTTCTTAATTTTCAGATCTGAAAAGGTATGGAAGTTATGAGAAAACAAATTAAAATCATAGAGGTTTAGGCCTGGAAATGTGCAAGAACTGTTCTCCATAATGCTGTATCAATATGAATGCTGTGAATGAATAAGATGGGTGCTTTTGTGAATGCTGTGACAGTCCCGGCTTTTATTTTTCTGGGTACATTTTGCCATCAGCAGTTCTTTGAAGCACATTTAGGTGTTAAAGTTCATGTGTCAACAAACTCAATGTTCCATTGTCAGAAGCTGCAGAAATTGTCAGTGGATGACAACACAGATTAGAGTCTTACTTTTCTGGATTCTTTTGGAAACATTGGGTCATCTTCACAAATAACAACATAACCGCCCAAGATTGGAGGAATGATTTTAACCTTTTTTTTTAATAACCCCCCGTTTTATCCCCAATTGTACTTGGCCAATTTCCCCCTGCTGCCCCGGCCGCTGCTCCATCCCCTCTGCCGATCTGGGGAGAGCTGTAGACTAGCACCATGCTTCCTCCGACACATGTGCAGTTGCCAGCCGCTTCTTTTCACCTGACAGCGGGGAGCTTCACTCACAGGACCTAGCGCGTGGGAGGATCACGCTATTCCCACCAATTCCCTTCGGCCCCGAACAGGTGCCGCGACCGACCAGAGGAGGCACTAGTGCAGCTACCAGGACACATACCCTTAATCTGGCTTCCCACCCGCAGACAGCCAATCGTGCCTGTATGGGCGCCCGACCAAGCCGGAGGTAACACGGGGGCGCGAACCTACGACCCTCGTGTTGCTAGGCAGGGAATCTACCACTACACTAGCCGGACGCCAGGAATGATTTTAAATTTGGCGTAATATTTACCTTTTAAGGGTACCAAATAATGGTAAATACTCTAAACGACACAAGACAATAAAAAAAAATCTCAAATTGAACTGTAATCGTAATGTGAAAATGATCCTCTTTTCCCCCCTCTCTTCCTTTCTCCTCAGAAAACAAGCACCTGTTGCCTGCAGACAGGAAGCCAGGAGAAGAGACGGAGAGTCTGGTGGGCAAACAGGTGGAGTATGTTACTGACAAGAATGTGAAGAGAACAGGCCTGGTCATCTACCAGGTCCCCGCCAAGCCCTCTGTCTACTACATCAAATACGATGATGACTTTCACATCCACGTCTATGACCTGGTCAAAACCACCTAGAGATGATGGACACTTGATCTCGCCCTCCTGCCCACCACCATCTGCTTACTTCTCATTCAGTATCATCTCCCATTCAGAGCCTTGGCAGGGTTTAACAGATAATATGCTTTGTTGTTCAGAAAAAAAGAAGTGTAATCATTGTTGGTGTGCACAGCAGAACTGTAGCATCGCTATGCTAGGACATTAGAGGGAAGGAAAGCACCTCTGTACATGCGAGAGGTGTATCTCTTATTCAACTTGTTTGGTTGCTGCCGCTCTGCTTACTAGTTTCAGTTTTGACAGTCCAGGAGTGCTTCTGCCCAGCAGCTACAAAGTTGAGTTCATGCATTTGCATTGTTGTCCCTGAGATACTCACGAATCTGTCCTTATTTACAGCGACTGCGTTGATGACATCCCAAACTGTAGTGAAGTGTTTTGAACAGTGCTGCCCAAACTAGCTTTTCTTAAAGACATTTTTCCTTTGAACCATCTCAATGACCGATAAGGATGATACACTGATGAATACATCCTTAATAGACTAGTCTAACCTTTTGAGGACTAGTAAAGACTACAGCTTCAATGTGAAGTGCTACATTGCCCCTTAACTCATTGAGTGCCAGCCACTTCTGGAAAACGGATGCTCCCAGTGCCAGCCCTTTCAGAGCGTTTTCAGTGATTTCTCAAGGCCCACAGAATATTGTGTGATATTACTATGTAAACACTGAACACGCCCAAAGAACGATGAGACTCTCTTGTATCATCAGCAAAAAAAAGTTTATTGATATCATTTTCCGTTCTTTAGTTATCAGCAGTAGAAGATAGGTTGGTTTCACCAAAAACAGACGTTTCAAACTAGAAGCTGAGATAATGAGCCTTTTGTGAAATGAAGCATTTCAAGCACATCACTGACTCTGAAGCTAATATTTTCTGATGTAGTGACGTGGTGTAGTTGTGTGGTGCCCTGCGTGCCCCACCCCCCTCAACTGCAAACTCCTCCTCCGTGGGAGTGTCTCTGGTGGCTCTGCTCGAATCTCTGCTACCTGCGTCAGGCGACGAATCTCTGCATGCTGGAGCTGGGATAAACTCATCCCCACACTAACACACAGTTTGCATGCTGGAGCTGGGAGAAACTCACCCCCACACTAACACACAGCCTGCATGCCGGAGCTGGGAGAAACTCATCCCCACACTAACACACAGCCTAACACGCACCCAGCGTCTATTTTCGGAGCGCTCCGCCATTTTTGTGCGCCGGCTCCCAGCGTGACACCGAAAAGCCAAACCGGACTGCTGAGAATGGTTTGGCTTTTCGGTGTCGGGTGCTCCTTTTCTGGCGGCTAATCGTGTGGAGAAACTATGCAGCAGAGACAGAGGGGCTCAGTTGTGGGAGCGGATTGGCTGCTGTTCGCAGCTAACGTTAGCTCCAGCCAGAGCAATCTATACGGCTCTGGCTCCAGCATGCATCGGTTTCCGTTTCATCACGGCTTCTTCTGCTGTTTTTCCTCACCTTTCTCTAATCTGGAGAGCACTGTCGCCACCTAATGGGTCCGTAAAATAGCTTATACACCTTCAACATCCCCCATATTTTTACAGGAGATGCATCAGGCTTTGATCCACGTCCCACCGTCAAAAAACGCAATTGACGACTTTAGACGTCATTGGCACTCTACGTTACTATTTGAATTGACGACTTTAGACGTCATTGGCACTCAATGAGTTAATATCACAATATCCGAAATATGTGGGTTTGTTACTGTGCAGCTCATTTTATTGATTAATGTGTAAAATCATCCCTAATTATTCCCTATTTACAGTTCTACAAAGTAGACATCTTACAACTGGTTGCACCGGTCTAAGTGAAGAACAGTGCCACACATAAACCACATTGTCGTGTTTTACATAGTGGCCTTGCTTAGAGGCAATTACTGATCTAGTGTGAATGGGCAGGTGAAGACATGTATGTATCTAGTTATCTAAACATGATATCGAACCAGGGGTTAGTATTAGAAGGGATAAATTGAAGCAGGATTGAAACATTGCCTGAATGTGGCCCTTGTACATCAGACTTTATTTAGATGAGTTATTCTCATCTGACCCCTTGTTTCACCATATTTAGTATTACAGCATCCGTGACTGTATGGATAGGCTACATAACAGGTAATTATGCCATGAATGCCAGGCCCCTATCCTTCGAAGACAGATTTCCACACAGGCACTCACCGTAGTTTAATAGCACAAGGAACATCACTTCCTTTGTCTTGTAATGAAGGGGTAGTTTGCTAGCCTGATAAACCAGCCGGTCACGTGAACTCACATGGTAGAACGAAATGAAATGTGAGTTCACGTGACCGGCTGGTTTACCAGGCTAGTAGTTTGCTAAATTTCATACAAATTGGATCCCACACAAATCATAAAGTGCCTTCAGGCTTATCATTTTGCAATATTGTATATATCTGCTATTTGCGCTCCTATTACCTAACATAGCTTATGAAGGCCACTATTTGGTCTTTGTTATTCATTGAAAAGTTAGATGCTCTAACAAAAATTTTGACACCGACACCTTGAGAAAGTTGTGCAACCATCAGTTTATATTAGAGGATATGTGCAATGTTTTGCTGTTAATGCAGTATGAACATGTTCTTGAAATATAACATGCTTAGTCATTGGTTGTATAATCTCATTGTCGGTGATGTTGTGGGAAGCACTTGATTCTATATTGTATAAAGTTTATATGTTTAGGTTGTGGTACGCTACATTGTTTCCCCAACATGCTTTTTGCTTATGAGCAAATGTGGCAGATTATGCTTTAAGTTACAGTACACGCATGAAGAAAACTTATAACACAGTTATTTGTTATAATACATTCAGCATACAGTATTTAATCTGTACAATTTGTGTAAAGTGTATTGTAATGTTGCCCGTTGTGATTATTACCCTCATTTATGTGAATATTTCATTAAAACACCACCAGCTTTTAGTAAAAAGACAATGTCCACATACAAAGATACAAAAGGTATACAGTACATCGCAAAGATACGACATGACAGAGACCAGTTTGTCAAGACAGTTAAGTAAATTGTCTTAACTTTGTCTCTAACAGACTTGAGATCTATGCCTACAGTATGTGATTTCATCCCAAATTTGTCATTACATCCTAGTTCCAGGAATAGGTTTCACTCCTCAGCCTTCAAGCCATTCAGTGTATCCCACAGTAAACTAGTTGATTGGTAGGTAAACTGTGATTTTCATGCTTTTCTATTATCTGGCTGTCAGCAATTTGCATGCCTTACTTGAAGTGACGAGGCTTTCAAGTCTGTTATTTTGGCAGTGGAAGAGTGAAAATGTCTGGCCCAATCAGGACTGTTTGTTCAACCCATGTTAAAACAAAACACTTTAATTTGACAAGGTGGCAAAAAAACGAGTACTCCATACTTATTTTGGGGTGCATCACCACCAGTGGCGCCGTGGTGTGGTTTCTATGTTGAGTAGAGTGGAATTCAAATGACTGCACTCTCCTTCACCCATTCAATCACTTCTTACTATTCTGAAGTTGTAGCAGCATCCACAGGCAATTTGTGTCATTGTTCTGTCATGGGTAATAAAGATTTTTGCACATTTTTTTGCTCTGGATCTCAAATGCAATTGATGGACAGTGCAGGTCAGAGACACCGCTCGCATTACAAAAAGGTAAAACAAAATCAGCAAGATGATAAATCCTGAAGAGCACACTGGAATCCTACTGTTGAAATAACTAATTTCATGTGGCTGCCTGCATACAGTAGTCCAACTTTAATAACTGAAAGAAACAAGGCAATTTCCTTTTCCCCAAATACCCTTACTCAGTTGAACAAATGACACCAAAGACTTGACATATTGTTGACATGTTTGTATTACATTGCCATAAATGGTGAAATTGAATATATACAACAGACATTCTTTATAAAACACAGGATTTGGATGGCATGAGGGGGACTTGGGTCAATGTCAAAAGGGAGCAAAATAAAGTATATTAGACATGGTGTTGAAATAAATAATTGACTATACACAAAATGCATGACACTGTTATATGTCCACTACCAGTTATTTTGCTTTCTTCAATACATGTTATGTATAGCTCCAAACAATTTCACAATCATGTAGTGTGCAAATATATCCTTCAGGAGCTGTCAACACAAAACATTGTTCTAAAACTGGTAGTTTTCTAAACTGTGACTAATGTCCTTTATATTTACATCATCATTATTCATCAGATCAGCCAAATGATTTGATGTAGGGTGTTTCTTCTTCCCTGTGAGGGGTTTCAATGTTTGAAGAAGTGAGGCCATTTCTGAAATTTGGATCGTGACTGCTGAGACCCATCCAAGAGCCATAAAAGATTCAGAAATGTCAGGTTGCTCCATGGTGTTCATGTTCACTTGGTGAGATCTTTCAGATACTGCAAACCCTGATTTGTGTATTCACCCGCTTTTCTTGGACCCTCTGAAAGAGTTGAAATTGATGACCGCACTCCTAGAATAAAATTTAAAAAAAGAAGACATAAGACATTTGATTACCTTTGATCATTATGAGCAGGAATATTATAATCAAATGACTCCTCATGATTATGATTACTATGAAACACTGAAACAGGGTATGCAGGAATCCTGAAGTTAAATTCAATACCTTTTAAGACCCTTTTTCAAGACCTCAGTCAAAGCCACTTTTGTCACATTGGCGATAGGCGTGTAAATCACAATTTTCATCATGATACAATATATAGATTCCTTAAACAACAATACGATATTTGCCAATATCACAAAGTCTGCCATGATATAATATTGCTTCAATTCAGGGGTCTGCGATCAATATGAGATGATATCATATGCTCATTTAACACAATCAGCACAATAGCTACAAAATGTAATACCTCATCAAATGGCGAATAAGACTTTAAGGGCCTTAATTGATTTATCAACTTTTAATACTTTTCAAGACCCCACGGATACCCTGTGAAAATAACCTACTCATGAAGAGATTACAGTCAGCATCTAACTAGTGAACTATATAACTGCATTTCCAATGCTGTATGCACTCCATACCACAAACTCATGATAACAGTCACGTGACTATGCTTCCCCCCTCCCCTTAAAAAAAAGAAATCAAATACTTATCATCCAGTTCTTACCAGAATTCCATGACTGAACGGGAGAGAATTCAATCTTTGGCATAGTTGGAAGCTGAGCCTAAGAAGAAGGATGATCAGTTAGTTTGAAAACAGCCAGTGATGTGAGCCATTCATATATGCAATATAAATCACATTCGATCTCAAGACCCTTCAAAACAACCTCAACTGAGATTAGTGACATGTTTTTATCTTTCTGATCCATGGTACTAGGCACATTATATAGTGATTTCCCAGAGATTTATTCTAAGATTTTTCTGAAGGAACTACCTAGAAGTGTACACTGTATCATCTTGATCTATTATTGGAAAAATGATGGAAGGGTGTGTACTCAATTGAGTTTGAATTCTGAGCTTAGCGGACAAGAATGGGGTTTGAGTCACATATACCAGAGTGGGCATACATCCACAATGGTGTGTGGTGTGATATATACTATTAATATTGTTTATGGGAAGAGCATGTTGTAATGGACACATCACACTGTGTCTGCATCTTCCAATAGCTAGGACAAAGATGGAGACACATGTATTGCCTTGATACATGTGCAGTATTGTTTTGCACCGCACTAAGGTTGAATTGTGTTCTCTACCTCCAGGCCAAAATATTTCATCCATTCTTGCATCGCCGGTGGTATTGCAGCCTTGGCCTTGGCCAGCACCTCTGAGCCCTGCTCACTGGCCCCCAGCAGTCCTGAGTCATAGGCAACATACACAGCTCCTCCTGCAATGGTCACCTTGGTGGCCAATCTGGAATAGAAAGAACAGAGGCACTCAAGCTAATACTCACTGCTGTACCTAGCGCTAGCTGTCAAAGAGCAGCTGGGAAGCGCTCAGCCTGACCTACAGTATGAGCCTGACTGACAGATAGCATTCGTTAGCTTTTATTTATAAGTATAAATGCACAATTACAACACAAAAATACACAACTGATAATCATACGCAAATAAATACAAGAAAATAAAAACAAATACAAAAAAATGCCAAGGGTCGCCATACATAAACATAATATAAATTGATAGCATTCGTTAGCTAGTCTGCTGGTTAGCTACGTAATGCGAAACGTATTATAGCTGAATAAAGAAATACTCACTTCACTACAGGCAAAATCTTTGCCGCCATGATCGCCGTGGTTTAAATATTTATTCTACGTTAGTTTGCCGTGAATGCTGTTATGACTACTGTGCAAAGAAAGAAGGTTCTACCCCAGCTAGCCAGCAGAACTAACGCTACATGAAGGACAATCCTGTGCACTAAGGGTGTGTCAATAAAGTTACGTTACGTCCAAATGAACGATTTCAGAGCTGCTGATTCGTGTAGTTTTTGCATTTCGTTCATTTAATCAAAACGTAATAAAAAAAAAAACGAAAGACTTTCAACGAACAGACATATTAATCATACCAAGAAAACAGAACTGCTATACGTTTGCTATTTATTTTGGATAAACTAGCTGCCTGCCTCAATAAACCTTAACCTCGCGTCACCAGGCTCTTCTAAACTAGAGAGAGCGAGAGAGAGGGGGGCGGGGTTGGCGTGTTACGTAAACGATCCTTGCTTGCCTCATATTGCAAGTTTTGCCAAACATAACAGTTGCAGCAAAACTATAATTCCGAAGTCTATGGGCAGTCCTCAAAAAATAATTGCTTAAAATTAACAAGCAAATTTGCAAAATGAGAACTTTCACGAAACTCATACTAGCTGGTGTGGGCGTTGCTTTCCTGGCTGTCAAGTGGAATGCACCTAGTTTCGATCCAGGTAAGGTTGAGGCAACTGGTAGCCCTTAGCTATATTCACCAAGCGCTCCTGCTAAGGGCTAAGGCAACTGCCTGCAATATGAAAGACGTTTTGCGCTGTTGTTGAGTGTGCAGAGTTACAACTATAGTTGTTGACATTTAGGTAGTTTCTTTTTTATGTTTAGGTGATTCCTACCGCAGGCATAGGCCCACAGAAATTGCAGAGAGATGAGAACAATGGCAGTTGGTGGTTATGGACCTGCAGGTGATGTTATGCCATTATGTAGGCCTAATGCTATTAATTGATAGCCCAAGCCCAATTGTGCTTCAACGTGGAAAATAGCTTACAAGTTAAATGTAAGAATTCCTATTATGTTATGTATTGCCACAATAAATCACTGCAGCTATGAATAGTTAGTCCAAAAGCTAGAAACCAGATGAATAACGTGTGGTGTCATCAAAATATACAGCTGAGAAATGGCCCATAGATAATGAAGACTAATGAAACTCATGTAATGTTTGCTTTTTGAGCTGTTAATAAATACAAACAGCTCTGAGTGAGGTATACTGTATAGATATCAGAAAATTGCTCAAGGTGCTGTCACTGTAGGCATATGTGTCAGTTTCCCATTGTATTCAGTCACATTGGACACTGTACAGAGTTCATTTTCCACAGGTAATGTATGGTATGATATAGATAGGACTTTGACTGGCATATAATCTCAACTATTTTCATACCGATGAAGTGGACACTGACCGTTATCTTGTCTTACTTACAGTTTAACTGTATCTGCAATGTGTCGACCTGCCATGGTCTTTATCCTGCGTGTTATTATCCTATGTGTATGCATTATTGTATTGCCTTTTCAACACAAAATGAGGGGGGGGGGGGGGGGGGGGGGGGCGCAGTGTCAGACTTTGAAAGCCCCTGATAGGGGCAATTCAAAAACCATATCGGTTGCAGACTAGTTGGAACTCTTATTTAATGTCATCAATAAAATGCGGGGTTACAGTATATTAATGTGTCTTCCTGTTGTATGCATTTCATGTAGCCTATTGTATGTTATACCCTATATTACTACTTTATTGTTTCAGAGTCTCTGAAAGGTGCCAGGGTTCTGGTGACTGGAGCTAGTACAGGTATCGGCGAACAAATCGCATATCATTACGCCCGCTTTGGTGCCCAGATTGTTATTACAGCAAGGAGGGAGAAGGTGCTACAGCAGGTCAGTGAACTTCACAACATATGCACTCAAGAGCACACACTGAAATAAAATGTCTAAATAAACAAATAAACAAAACTCAGCATCTACAGGATTTAAATGATAACATTATTAAATAATGTTAAATAAATAATATAATACTGTTAAAATGTGCTAAATATGTACTTGGGGGGGAGGTCAAGGGGAAAAGAAGTAACTGCGTTAACCTATGCTTTCCAATCCTGGTGTATAGGTGGCAGAGAAGTGCCAGAGTCTGGGTGCCCAGAAAGCTCTGTACATATCAGCGGACATGGCCAGTGAGTCCGACCCAGACAGAGTGGTGAGTTTTGCTCTGGACCAGCTGGGAGGGCTGGATTACTTGGTGCTCAACCACATCGGACCCAGCCCCTTCAGCATGTGGGGGGGAGATGTGGATCACACCAGGTGGCTGATGAAGGTAATGCAGCTTGTAGTTTAAGTATTACTGTAACACAGTGCTACTCAACCTTTTTGGTTCATGATACCTTAAAATGAAGCAAAGCCTACTGTGACTTTGCCTTTTCTGGCTGTTTCATTCAGAGGAGGAGACCGAAAACTATTCTTATATTTCACAAGGAAAAAAATAAACATTTTGAGAAAAATAGACAATAAATGTATACAGTAGATATCTATATATATTTTGTCCTATCCTTTTTAATGTTCCTCTGTGTGTGTGTGTGTGTGTGTGTGTGTGTGTGTGTGTGTGTGTGTGTGTGTGTGTGTGTGTGTGTGTGTGTGTGTGTGTGTGTGTGTGTGTGTGTGTGTGTGTCTGTGTCTGTGTCTGTGTGTCTGTTTTTAAAGGTGAATTTCTTCAGCTATATTCAGATGGCTTGGAAAGCTTTGCCTTCACTTGAGCAAAGTAAAGGTTCACTGGTGGTCGTCTCCTCACTTTTAGGTAGGTTTGAACCACTAATAGGGTATCTGGCTAACCCACAACTTCCTCTAACTCAACAGCGACAAAACCGAACTCCTCCTCATTGGCACCAAATCCACCCTCAATAAAACCGGACCCATCACCCTCACCATTGACGACTCCACCATCACCCCCTCCCCCTGGCTCGCAACCTTGGTTTCATCCTGGACCCCACCCTCTCCTTCAATCCCCACGTCAGCTCTGTTGTAAAAACCTCATATTTCCATCTCCGCAATATCGCCAAAGTCAGACACTGCCTCTCCCCCCCTGCTGCTCAATCCCTCATCCATGCCTTCATCTCCTCCCGCCTCGACTATTGCAACTCCCTCCTCACCGGCATCACCTCCCGTTCCCTCCATAGACTCCAGATGGATCAAAACTCAGCCGCCCGCCTGCTCACTCACACCCGGTCCCGCAATCACATCACCCCTGTCCTCCACTCTCTCCACTGGCTCAACGTATCGACTTCAAACTACTCCTCCTCACCTTCAAAGCCCTCCACAGCCTAGCCCCCCCCTACCTGACTGACCTCCTCATCCCCCATCGCCCCTCCCGTACACTCTGATCCTCTTCTACTGCCACCCTCATCATCCCCCCATCCAGACTCAAAACCTTTGGTGACTGTGCTTTCTCCCGCGCCGCACCCCGACTTTGGAACGCCCTCCCCCAGACCGTCCGAGACTCTCCCTCACTCCCCACTTTCAAAACCCGACTTAAAACCTATCTGTTCTCCCAAGCTTACAACCTCCCCTACCCCTGACCACCTCCTCCAAACCATCACCCTCCTTCCCCCTCTCCCCCCTGCCCCTCCCTCCTGTTCTCTTCCTCTCCTCTGCTTCTCCATACAACCTTGCCCTGAACCGCCACTGTTATTTGTAGCTGTTGCCTGTATCTGTTGCCTGTTGCCTGTTTCTGTTGCCTGTTGCTTGTGTTTTTTGTTTTTCATATTATTACCTCTACTTGTTGCCTATCACCGTTTGTATTTTTCCTGGCTATTAAGCGTCTTTGAGTTTTTGAAAAGCGCTATACAAAATAAATGAATTATTATTATTATTATTATCGGCTCCTTCGGGGCCAAAACCCTATGCTCGCCTCAGCTGCTGCGTGGCCTCGCCCACAGCTCAGCTGCTGCGTGGCCTCACCTGCTCTATTGGCATGTGCGCGCAGCGCACAATCGCCAGCTCTATGGCATGTGCAGCGCACAATTGCACAACTTCGCATCACTGATGACATCACTGTCACTGATGATGTCACAATGCCTATGACATCACTGATGATGCCACAATGCCTATGACATCATCAGTGAATGATTTCTGTTAATAATGCCACTGATGACATCACTGATGATGTCGTAGACATTGTGACATCATCAGTGGGACAAAAATTGAAACAGGCAGACAGATATTGCCCACTTGCTCACTTTTATAAGGAAGGAATTCAGATGGGATGTTGATGAACAATTCTGCTTATTGCCAGCAAGCTATAAAACATATGCCATGTCCCTTGTTGTCCTTAAATGTCTTTTAATATTCAACTCTCCACAGTGATATTGACTGTGGTAAATCTAATGTTGCTAAGAACTGATGCTTCTGGATGCTGGCGCTGCATGATGCTTCACAAAGCATGCGTACAACTGTACTAGTACTGTACTGTAACTGTACTGTACTGTACTGTACTGTACTGTACTGTACTGTACTGTACTGCCCAGTCTCATTGTCTTGGGAATTATTGCAAGAGCAATTAGTCAAAACAAGGTGGAAGGAAGGGTGTTTTATGGTAAAGAAGTTTGCCTTGCACAAAATGTGTTGGAAAACAATTTATTTGATGGTATTCTGACATGTGTTCTTTCTCTTCTCAGGTAAAATGGCCAGTCCCTTTGTGGCACCTTACACCTCCACAAAGTTTGCCTTGAATGGCTTCTTCGGCTCCCTGCAGCATGAGCTGGCTATGAAGAAGAGCAATGCATCCGTCTCTATATGCATACTGGGGCTCATTGATACTGAATCAGCTATGGAGAAAATCAAGTGAGTCCAAATACACAAAGTATTATGCAAATAAGGTCCTGTAATAGCCTGTGACAAGTCAGTGAGCTCCAATTGTAAAGTTTTTTTTTAATCACTATTAGGGGTTTATCTTACAGCTACAGCAAACTGATGATCTATCTGAATTTAGTATTTTAGTTGTTTCTATATAGTGAAACTGTATCCTGAGTCGGACACATCCGGTCTGACACACTTTTCATTTCAGTGAACGCCACCTCGTGTTATGGAATTAATTTAGACATATCTAAGAATCTGCATGTCGAATTTGATATGAATACATAGACATTTAAATGTTCAGTTACTTTAGGAAAGTTACTTTGATGAGAGAAAGCCATAGGATGTGCTTGAGAAATCGATTTTTAATGCCTTAACTGAGTTAGTAGCGTTAGCTTGAAGAGAGGAGTGTCCGATTCAGGACAAGCCTAGAACGCCACTAAATTACCTGCAATAGCGTGCTTTTTCTGATTTTGGTTAAGACAAATCTAAAGTAAATGATTAAAACGATATATTGCTAGAAAGGTAAGAAGTTATACTTGACTTTTACACCATTAAACTAGTTGGAAACATTACACGGTCATTTGTAACAATAACTAAAGGTGTCTGAGTTAGGACAATAGTAGCAAAAGTGCCCGACTCGGACATAGTGACGTTCAATATTAATAAACTTTGAATAAACAGTGAACCGCCTAGCTCTGTGTCTGCAGCGGGGCTGTTTGATATAAACGCCATCACAGCGGGGTGGGGCTTCAGAGCTCTGACTGTTGGAGCCTTGCTCAGTTAACTGCCTGAAGAGCAATCACACACAGAAACCGAGAGGGAGGCAATAGGAGCACAGACACCTTTGATTGGCAGCAGGATAAACAATGGACGTAAACTGCTTCTGCGATTCAAGTGTGTGTGTGTGTGTGTGTGTGTGTGTGTGTGTGTGTGTGTGTGTGTGTGTGTGCGCATATCCCGCAAACGGCCAGAGAAGACTGTAAGGAAGTTCAATATTCGACCAATTACGACACATGTAAACAAAACCGTGGCAGGTGATTGGAGTAATTAGCGCATGTCCCGCCGTGAGCGGATGTCCCGCCTTACAGCCGTTTTGACCAACTTTCCCCTCCACTAAGTACAGACGGGTAGGCAGAAGCGTTTGCAAATTGCGGGACACAACACATCTGTTCTAAGAGACGCGTGTAAGCCTAAATATTCATGTAGAATTATCAGGAGACATCAAAGAAGCTTGTTACTCACTCCAATTATGTTTTTATAAGTTATCACGGATTTCAGTTTTGAAATGATCTTGTAAAGGATGCTTGTGCTGTTTAAAGCCAGGCTGCTTCAGGTCAGGTTGTCCTGACCTTGCCACTCTACCAGGTCAGAACAACCTGACCTGTTAATGACCGTCTTTTAAACCAGTAATCATAAAGCAATCAAATATTTGATCTCTCTACTAATTCCAGGAATCTCTGTATATGTGTGACCTTCGCATATCTCGACAACCGTTCGTCCGATCGACTTCACACTTGGCGGGTGGGCACATGAGGAAGTGCAGTGTCGGATTTGGTGCAATTTGGTTAATATTAATCAACTTTGACTAAACAAGCTAAGCTACACTGGGGACCCAAGGAGTAGGGCGAACAGCCACTGAAGTAGTCATTATAAAAGAAATACTTTTTTTTGCCTGCTGGTCAGACTAAGTAAGAAATTTGAAGAATCACTTGGGGCTGTGGGAACTTTGTCATTATAATTGACTAAATGATTCATCAATTAATAAACAAAAAAATCAGTAGATTAGTCTATAATGAAAATAATCATCAGTTGCAGATTTGCAGCCCTACTATTTTTTTTCTACCACAGTAGTTGAGTGCAGTGTTTTTCTGTGTCCTAGGGGGATCACTGACATCCCAGCCTATCCTGCCACAGAAGCAGCTTTGAACATCATCGCTACAGGAGCCACAAGGCAGCAGGAGCTCTTCTACCCCTGGTTCACCTACATTGCCAATCTCACCAAAGACTGGTTCCCCTTCATCACAAACCATATCATCCAGAACACCTACAATTACCACCCATGAAAACCCCTTATCCATTTTGCATATCCTTTTCCATTCTACATTGTGCAATTCAACCAATCAGGGCGGGTGAAGCGTGATGTGTGAATGGGGGGAAGGGGAGGGGAACGAGCAATGCACTAGTACTACTACCACTACTACTAATACTACTACTACTAATAATAATAATACACAGCTAAGTAGCCAAAGTATACACAGAATATGCAGGGTCAGGTATACAGGGTCCAGTCAGAGTCTCTAGGTACCACCACAAGCGTGACCATGTCCTCCATAATACAGTATGTTTGAAGTCATAAGCCAGTTTTTCCAGGGGTACAGTAAAACGATTGAGGCCTGTGATAGCCACATACTTGTAGAGTGTACTTGTGGAGTAAACCATAACAATAGTATATTTAACGAACACACTCTGTCTTAGTCAAAGAGCGTAACTGGGTCAAAGAGATACAGGCTCGAACTCATAACTCATCATTGTTTTCCTTTCATGTTTTCAATAGTTGAGTGAACATCTTTCCAATAACGTTGGATCTTGTCACTGGTCCAGAATGTATTGATAAGAGTGCCTCCATGTGCTTTACATTGAAAACACAAATTAGAAGTGTTTGTGAACATTTTCTGGAGGCAAACGGGTGAGGTAGATTCTATGAAATCATGTACGAGGGGTACAGCTGAGAAAGATGCCATTACAAATTATTGACCAATCATCCATACTACATTTTGCCTTTGAGACCAACATAAATCATCTCAATCTCTGACACCTCTAAACATAATTTATCCTCACTCAAAAGAGACTGCACAAAGTGCCTTATTTGAAGAAGAAAAAATGTTGGGTAAATCAAAATCTGTAATGATCTCTTCAAATGATTTCATATATGCTGTAAAAAGACCCGAGGGATCCAGGAATCCTTTTGACAACCAGTTCAAAATGACAATGCTTCATATTTAATTGTTTTAGAATTTAGATGCTGTTACATCTAACTTATTTGAACACTAATGTAACAGAATCTTATTAAATTGTAACCCATTTGTCCCCTGCTATGAACAGTAATGTAAATGTCCACATGAGGGCAGTAGTGGCAAAGTAATGAAGTCAGATTCCTCCATTAGGAGCAGATCCATAGCTTCCAAGACGTCTAATTTTTTTTTACCCAGCGTAACGAGTGTAGCACTAGCTGCTATTCCCTTTCCTACTCAATCCTAAATATGTGAGCATGATGTCTTTGATGGTGCTACAGTAAGCAAGTTTGAAAACACTTACTGTTAAACTGTTTACAGTAGCCTACAGTATAATGTATGCTTCAAAATGAGATATTGCTGTTTCTGGGGGGTGTCATCCACTCTTACAAAATTATATGCGGAACAAAATAAAAGATAATAGATAATTAGATAATACTTCTTTTAGAGAACAGGAGGTACCTCAAGTCCTTGGTTGACAGAATGTGTTTCGTGAGCAGGTTGGCTACCTCAGTTTCCCCTTGGGGATCAATAAAGTTGATCTGTCAATCAATCAAAATGGTGTTATATTCACAGATTGGACCATCTATATGTAATATTTTGAATATACTGAATGATGAACTTCAGCTAATGAGTTTTTGTTATTTTTCCAAAATCGACATAATATGCTAAGTTTTCTTTTTGAATCAGACCCCCCACCTCCACTTCTCCCTTGGTCCTTGCTCTCCGTCAGCCCTGTGCACTGGATTCCTCTCCATGTCCATTCTTCTCGGCTTCACTCGCAGTGTCTCCCCTCCTTGCCGCTGCTGGCCACAGTATAGGCGCTGCAGACTTCCTGCAGAGTGGGGCCTTTCTCTGTGGGGTCCTTGTGTCTTTGTTCATCATCCCCAAGGCACCGCGGGCCTCCTGTGAAGTGGTGGGCCTAATCCATCATGGTGGTCTTCTCTATTATAATACGGCCCTGAGGTTGTACCCTGCTGGCACAGCGCTTCTGTATACCAGCAGTGAAAAACAATAGTATGCAATTGAAAAGTAAAAAAAAAAAAGAAGCTTTTTAAGAGCAATTTCACCTGAATGCACATACGCTACACCCCTATAGCAAAATTAAGTGACCTTGAAATTGTAATGTGAAGCTTTAACATACAAGCTTGCATGGTAATGGCTGTGAGTCTTTTGATTGATATGACTGATGGGGAGAAGTCATTCAAATAGATGTCTTTGTGCTTCTCTGGGGACTCTTTTCATGATTTGAAGGGTTGTGAAGATGGTATAATCCCTCTGCAGATGCAATGGAAATTATCTCTCTCCCTCTCTCTTTTTCTCTCTTTCTATCACACACACACAAATCTGGTGGGGCCTCGTGGGGAGGGGAGCAGAGGGGAGCAGGCATGGCCTGGGAGAACAGCCAGTAACACCTGCAACAGATTAGTGCTCCTAATGCTAGGTAATAAATCCTCTCACCCTCCTCTAGCATCTCCATCTCCACCGAGCATGGAAACCAGGCTGGGGAACATTCACACATGCTTAGAACACTGACCGTAACACACACACACACACACACACACACACCAACCTATTCATGCATCCACAAGGTATTTTATTTATTGGTCCAACTCTTGGTTGTTCCATGCAATGCTGCAAACTAGAAACTAGACTACATTCCACATCATATTGCTTCAGTGTAAACTAGAAACTAGACTACATTCCACATCATATTGATTCAGTGTAAACTAGAAACTAGACTACATTCCACATCATATTGATTCAGTGTAAACTAGAAACTAGACTACATTCCACATCATTGTAAACTAGAAACAAGACTACATTCCACATCATATTGCTTCAGTGTAAACTAGAAACTAGACTACATTCCACATCATATTGCTTCAATGTAAACTAGAAACAAGACTACATTCCACATCATATTGCTTCAGTGTAAACTAGAAACTTGACTACATTCCACATCATATTGCTTCAGTGTAAACTAGAAACAAGACTACATTCCACATCATATTGCTTCAGTGTAAACTAGAAACTAGACTACATTCCACATCATATTGCTTCAGTGTAAACTAGAAACTAGACTACATTCCACATCATATTGATTCAGTGTAAACTAGAAACAAGACTACATTCCACATCATATTGCTTCAGTGTAAACTAGAAACTAGACTACATTCCACATCATATTGCTTCAGTGTAAACTAGAAACTAGACTACATTCCACATCATATTGCTTCAGTGTAAACTAGAAACAAGACTACATTCCACATCATATTGCTTCAGTGTAAACTAGAAACAAGACTACATTCCACATCATATTGCTTCAGTGTAAACTAGAAACTAGACTACATTCCACATCATATTGCTTCAGTGTAAACTAGAAACAAGACTACATGCCACATCATATTGCTTCAGTGTAAACTAGAAACAAGACTACATTCCACATCATATTGCTTCAGTGTAAACTAGAAACTAGACTACATTCCACATCATATTGCTTCAGTGTAAACTAGAAACTAGACTACATGCCACATCATATTGATTCAGTGTAAACTAGAAACTAGACTACATGCCACATCATATTGATTCAGTGTAAACTAGAAACTAGACTACATTCCACATCATATTGCTTCTTGTGTCTTGGAGATTTTGCTCAGGTTTTACATCAAGATCAAACCTTTTCATCATGGCTGCCAACAGTCAAGGCCAAGACCAAAGCTGAGACTCAGTGCTTTACTCACTACACATAAAACTTAAAAGGTGCGAGTGTGCTTGGCCAACTGGACTTAACTCTGCATTACAGACGTTTGAGAATGGAGGCTGAATTCTGTTTTTAATATCCATGATATTGCGTATCAGTGAAGCATCCCAATGGCGACCTATAAAGAAAGACAATCTGTGTATGTGCTACATTAGTAAAATCAAATGACATGTAAAATTTCTCTATAACTTTTTTTCCTCTCACATAGCATATGTCCTCCGTTTAAGATTTTGCTCCACGAGTTTTGCTGATGCAGCAGAAATGTCGTGTCTCAGACCATAAGTAGTCACCCATCCATTGAAATAGTATGGTGCAGCTCAACCGTCATGCGCCAGTCTCAATTTATGGTCCCGGCATGCCCTGGGTGTGTGAGCACAGAGGACACTGCTCCACAAATCTCCATCCAGCGTCATTCACCAGTTACACAGAGTACCGTAGCAAGAACGGCCTTGGTAGACACACATGCATGCTGGCTTGCATGTTCGCCAGCTTGTGTGTGTGTGTGTGTGTGTGTGTGTGCGTGTGTGTGTGTGGCATTTATATCATCCATATCCTAGGGAATGGGTCGCCTACTGGTGAGAATGGGACCCATGAGTCTCCCGTGTGAAGGCGAGTGGAGGACGATGAACAGTAAATCACAGCAAAGAGCTGACGCAGGCCTCCACAGTCGGTACGCTTGTGTGCCCCCACACATCCAACCTCACAGCATCATCACTATGATGCAGCAGCCATGTATAGGTCAGAGTTGCTCGCTCCCTCTCCTGTTTCTGATTCCGTAATCGTTTTCTATCTGTTTTACGCCGCTGGTTTTAGTGTTGCTCTATGATGCTGGGAAATGTAGTCTATACTTTCCAAGGAAGTAGCTTTGATGATGTAATGATGGAAAAAAATTTACACAACAAAGAGGGTCATTTTGCATGACGAATTCATTTGTCGGTAATTGTTTTTTAATGCTCAAATATATGCTAAATTAATGTATGCAGTTCTTTAAAGAACAAGTTTGTCATAGTCCTTTGACAATATAAATGCCTCCATCACGAGGCCTTCTGAAGCTCCAATAATACTATACAATTCTTACTGAGTTACAGTATAGGCTACAGTGTGTAACGTTGCACATAATATAAATGTATTGGATAAGACAGTGCTGCTGATAAATAAACAATAAGCATGCAAGTAAAGACTTGCTAATAACTCATATGACCATACAGTGCATGTGTTTTACAGATTTTCTGTGATGTAAATAATAATATAAATTCACATTTCCCCTCCCATTTATTGGCTCTTCACATCGAATCCAGCCATTGATCTTGTTGTGCGAGCAGATTAAGTTGGAGAAGAATGTTAATCTTCCTGAATACCAAGCTTGTGCATGACCTCCGGAAAGTTTTCACAAAACACTGAGCTATGATAACAAAAGAGAGAGAGAGAGAGAGAGAGAGAGAGAGAGAGAGAGAGAGAGAGAGAGAGAGAGAGAGAGAGAGAGAGAGAGAGAGAGAGAGAGAGAGAGAGAGAGAGAGAGAGAGAGAGAGAGAGAGAGAGAGAGAGAGGACAATATGAAAAGCTATGAAAGGGAGCGTCAGTGTGAATAAAAACAGTGTGGGTGTGAGAGGTGGCGGAGGTGGCCCTGTGACCCCTAACCTCTTTCCCCCAGCTCCATTCAGAGCAGCACAATGGTTGACACCTGTGTCCTTTCACTACTGGCACTATTATTATTTACATCAGTCAGTGGGAGAGAGAGAGAGAGGCCAGAGGTGCTGTGAAGCAGATAAGGCCGGCCTCCGCCTGCCTCTCTCAAAAGACAGGTACTGTCCTCTCTCTCTCTCTCTCTCTCTCTCTCTCTCTCAGTCCTTTCCTCTCTAATTAATTGAGAAAACTCAAAACACATAGGCAGAAGGAGAGGAGGCACAAGAGGAAAGACGGGGTGTTTTTACATCCTGTAAGTCAGTCTTTCCATTCCAGTTCATCTCTCATCCACCTCGGATGGGGAAAAAAGAAAAAAGAATTGACAGCCATATTCTCCCCGCCCCCTCAAACCCTCCCAATTAAAAATGATCTGCTATGCTCAGGGTCAACGCAGTAACTGTGATAGATGCAATTCGGGTATAGCAGAATAAATTCATGGTCTGTGCTAAGATTAAAAAGATCATACATATACAGTCATGGGAACAATTGATAAAAAGTATGTTTAGAATAGTTAAAAGCAGTAAAAACTCATATTTTGTTAAAAGGCACTAAAAGGGTTCAAATGCTTGGGAACAATTGATAAAGTAGCCTATGTTTAGAATAATTAAAAGCAGTAAAAACTCATTATTTGGATATAGCAGAATAACACAAAGCATTTGTTTTATATTGATTTCAGTTATGTTGTGGGCATTTTCATGTTGTGGTGTTTCATTGTTGTCTTTGTAGTTATGTTTAGTCATTTGAGAACAGCATAGGCTACATTTTCTGTTTTAGTTTAGTTTTCTGTTTCTATGCTCAGGTTTCGTAAGTTTCACAAACAGTAGTAATTACTGGAGGGTACCAGCAGGCGGCGCCTAGGCGATTGGAGGGATATTGTGGGACGCACTGCTTCCGCCCTTCAGACAAAAATACACGATCTGGGAAAGCAGCGTCATTACTCTTTCCACACCATATCCCCATTTTACAGGTATTTATCCCTCATGGTAACATTTGATATTGTCTAGTAGGCTATGTTTTCTTAAGGAATGCAGTTAATTACCTGCTAATGTAGCTAAGCTAACGTTAGCCACCGGCAGCCGTCTGGTGCAGTGTTAGAACCGTGTGCAAAGCTAACTAGCAGCTCTGGAATAGTAGTGGAATAGTAGTGCCTTGTGGCCATGTACACAATGTTAGTTACTGGTGTTTTATTGTATGAGTGAGTTTATATTACTAAGTTACTGGTTTACCTGTACATTCCAATAGTAATATTTTAGAATGGTCTATTGAGGCTATAGGCTATATTTTATATTTTTGTTATATTGTTTTCAGTAACTTAGTAATAATATCCACTGTGACATTTGTGTGTGCAGTACATGTACTATGTTTCTGTGACTTAAAGACAAAAATACACATTGATCTGGGAAAGCAGCGTAATCTACTCTTTCCATATCCCCCTTTTACAGGGCTTTACATAACCAGAATAAAACATTGGCATTTTACATGTCGTACAAACCAGGGATGTATATTCATGTCAATTTCAAACAAAACTTTGGCAAAATACATTTCTTAAATGTGGCATTTTAAGCCTACAATCTCAATGTAAATTTGAAAAAGAAAGAAAAGGAAGTGGTTAATTTGAAAACTTGCTGCCTTTCCTATGCTGAATGCAAATAGAACAACTTTAACAACTTTGATTATGTAAGTGAAACAACTTGGTTTTATGCTTTGCTTTGGATTAGATTTCAACAACAAAAATGTTAAATGAGTGACCCACGGTTGAAATGCAAACTTTAACGCTGTGACCATGACCAGACACGCCACCCCAGCCATAACACCCACCCCCTCCACGTGTTATTTGAATAGCAGACTCTATGACATGTAACGTTGATATTCACGTGTAGAAACATGCTATGCAATGTAGGCTATTTTTGCTCAGAAATATTCATATTCTACTTTCTACATATCTACGGATAACAGAAAGATATCAGGCTGCCACCTTTCTGAACTTCAGAGTGTCTTGCAGTAGCTAACAATCAGTGTTGGGGGTAACTCATTCCAAAAGTAACATATTACATGTAATATATTACTTTTAGCAGTAACTCAGTAATATAACTTATTGCCAATAGGATTTCAGTAATATTATACCAGTTACTTTATCAAGTAACACAAGTTACAAATTGAGTTACATTCGTTCTTTCTTTTATCAAAGCACATATTTAAATAAAGATACAATCATTTCCTAATCAAATTGTGTGTTTTTATGCAAATAACCACTATAGATGACAATAACAATAAAGGAAAAGGATAACATTTAGAATTTTGGACCGTACACTGACTTCAAGACGGTTGAAATTATTTTTCGGGATGTTCCGGGGCGGCGATGTCATTCTGCTACTGCTGTTATTTTGGTGAAAGTAATGTAAAAGTAGTGTAATAACTAACAAGTTACTCTACACAGACAGTAATATTGTAAAGTAATGTATTACTTCCAAATGAAAGTAACTAGTAATATGTAGTATATTATATTTTGAAAGTAACTTGCCCAACACTGCTAACAATAGGCCTAATAGTACAGTTTCAATGACATCTGATACGATAAGATACAGGCCCAAAAAGTTTTGATTCTGTTTAAGAATTTAATGATGTACGTAGGACAATCATTTCGTTATGTTCTTGTCTTTTATCCCTGTGTTGCTGCTGATCAGGCTGGTGGGGCGAGTCACAGGGAGCATGGGTGGCAGGGTGGGGGTTACATGAATTCTTCTTCTTTTTTCATTGGGGGAGAGAAAGACCAATTAACAAAGGATAAGAAGTGAACCGTAAACACCCTCAACAAGGCCCAACAAACCTACAAGAACAAGAGCTGGCTTTCTCTCTCTCTCTCTCTCCCCCCTCTGTCGACCCTCTCCTCTCCCTTTCTCTCCCCCTCGCTCGCTCACTCTCTCTCTCTCTCTCTCTCTCTCTCTCTCTTCCACTTCCCCCACAAAAGGAAGGCTCAGAGCTTACAAAGTGCCAATTAACACTGAATGTTTGCCCCTCGCACCTCCCTCTCTGAACTGCTGACAGCTCTGGTGTTTGGGTTAATACCAAAGGCCTGCAAAGAATTATAATTCTCCTCCTTGCCCCATCCCCCCCCTTTCTCTCCCTCTCCTATCCCTTTATTTTGTTTCCAATGGGGTGGTTTTACAGTTCAATGCACGTTCAAAGGGTGATATAAAATGACTTTCCAAAGAATTTCATTTGGGGAGAAGAGGGCCTGTGTTGCATTGGGGCAGCCAGGGGCAGGTCCAGGGATAGGGGGACCATGGGAGAGACAGAACCACCGGGGAGAGAAGAGAACTGGTAGAGGAGAAGGTGGCTCTTGAGATAGCACATGAGATATTTGTGTCATAACGCATATCAAACGTGGCTCTGTTTCATTTTGTCAGCATAGCATAAAATGGTGACGTGCCATTATTGTATTATAATTGTTCATGTCACTGAAGCAGACATTGATGCCTTTTCTCTCTTGGTCTTTTCTGCTGTTTGCTGTTTCTCCCTTTGTCAGAAGCACATTGTATGCAGGAGAAAAACACACACGTGACCCCAATTTGCACAGAGTGAACAGCACAAGCAAACGTAAGAGACACACACACACACACACACACATGCACACACACACATGCATGCACACACACACACACACACGCACACACGCACGCACACACAGACACACACACACACACACACACACACACACACACACACACACACACACACACCTTCTTAGCCAGTGGAGCCGTAGGTCCCAGTTGAGATGAAGATAGTGGTTTGGGTCATTCATCAAAGGAGAGGCTGTGCCATGCTTGTTTTTCTCCCTGGCGAGCGCCAATAAATCAGCTTAGTGAATAAAAGAGTGGCCAATGAGAAGGGGTGAGAGGGTTAAACCCTGAGAGAAACAGAGACCCCCAGACTGTTTAAGGGGGCTTCTGCCTGGGCTCAATTCCCTGCTCAGACTGGGTCTGCCTTGACAATTTATGACCTCTTGGGACCGGGTCCATGCTGCCCTCGCCTCCTTCTCTTCCTTTGGTTTCAGTTCAGATGGCTCATTCAGGAACATCGAGCAGGGTTCGCCTTGGATTTTGCATTTGTCCAGAAAAGGGCTTCTTGGTGTATTCTACCTAGATCACAAAGGCAATATACGAGGAAACATGCATTAGATGGCCAAGAGTAAAAAGCAAGTTCCCCCTCTCACCATCATCTTCTTTGATGGTTTCTTGACATGAAGAGGCCTTGACAAAAGGGCCTTCCTCTTCCGATGTCACTCGTGGTGATGCATGGGCGTGAGGAGGGAGAGGGCGAGTGGAGCGGAACCAAGTTGAACTGGCTTTATTTACATTCACGTAAGGGGAGCTGAGCAGAGAGCTGACATGACCTGACACGGTTCATGGGTCCACCAGCGAGGGCTGGCTGGGCCTCCACCTCAACCCTGAGACCCCGGGGTCAAAACGCTCTGCAGCCTCTGAGGGAAGACGGCTGGAGAAACATGTGACCGGCCTGCTCTCTCTAAATCCAGGAATCCAGGACTTGGTTACTTATAGCCTGGGAGGAGGGTTGCTAAAGAATTCACCTGAGAGCAAATAAAGTCGATACGCACCAGGAATTCGATTTCAGATTTTCAACACATATGATCCGACTACAGTATATCATCTTTATCTGGAAATTTATTTGGAAACAGGTGCTTCCCCTTCTGGCTGCGCTGCCAGGCGGTGAAGCCCCACTCCGTCACATCTGATTCACATGAACTATAATTTCTGCTCAGCTCCACTTCCCGAATGACGGATCTGAGAGGTCAGCGATGATGTGGCCGTGTCAAAGGGGGGTCGTGAGAACAGCCAAAAGGAGCACGCGCCCAGAATGAGATGAATGTGAAAATTCGCTCTGCTTCTTTCTCCAGAATGGACCCAAGTGAGAGGAGCCACATTGGCCACAATGCAAATCCAGGTCCCCCCCCCATCACAATTTCCTCTCTTCTACATTTATACATTTCTCTCTTTTCTTCTCTGTCTCTCCTCCCTCGTTCCCACTGAGCCCATTGGAATTTCCCTCAGCAGGAGAAGTGATGTGAGCGCTCTGTGCACGTCTGGAGTCTGGGTGACCCCGTCAGAGTGCTCTGTGCACGTCTGGAGTCTGGGTGACCCCGTCAGAGCGCTCTGTGCACGTCTGGAGTCTGGGTGACCCCGTCAGAGCGCTCTGTGCACGTCTGGAGTCTGGGTGCCCCCGTCAGAGTGCTCTGTGCACGTCTGGAGTCTGGGTGACCCCGTCAGAGTGCTCTGTGCACGTCTGGAGTCTGGGTGACCCCGTCAGAGCGCTCTGTGCACGTCTGGAGTCTGGGTGACCCCGTCAGAGCGCTCTGTGCACGTCTGGTGTCTGGGTGACCCCGTCAGAGTGCTCTGTGCACGTCTGGTGTCTGGGTGACCCCGTCAGAGTGCTCTGTGCACGTCTGGAGTCTGGGTGACCCCGTCAGAGTGCTCTGTGCACGTCTGGAGTCTGGGTGACCCCGTCAGAGTGCTCTGTGCACGTCTGGAGTCTGGGTGACCCCGTCAGAGTGCTCTGTGCACGTCTGGTGTCTGGGTGACCCCGTCAGAGTGCTCTGTGCACGTCTGGTGTCTGGGTGACCCCGTCAGAGTGCTCTGTGCACGTCTGGAGTCTGGGTGACCCCGTCAGAGTGCTCTGTGCACGTCTGGAGTCTGGGTGACCCCGTCAGAGTGCTCTGTGCACGTCTGGAGTCTGGGTGACCCCGTCAGAGCGCTCTGTGCACGTCTGGAGTCTGGGTGACCCCGTCAGAGTGCTCTGTGCACGTCTGGAGTCTGGGTGACCCCGTCAGAGCGCTCTGTGCACGTCTGGAGTCTGGGTGACCCCGTCAGAGTGCTCTGTGCACGTCTGGAGTCTGGGTGACCCCGTCAGAGCGCTCTGTGCACGTCTGGAGTCTGGGTGACCCCGTCAGAGCGCTCTGTGCACGTCTGGAGTCTGGGTGACCCCGTCAGAGTGCTCTGTGCACGTCTGGAGTCTGGGTGACCCCGTCAGAGTGCTCTGTGCACGTCTGGAGTCTGGGTGACCCCGTCAGAGTGCTCTGTGCACGTCTGGAGTCTGGGTGACCCCGTCAGAGCGCTCTGTGCACGTCTGGAGTCTGGGTGACCCCGTCAGAGTGCTCTGTGCTCGTCTGGAGTCTGGGTGACCCCGTCAGAGTGCTCTGTGCTCGTCTGGAGTCTGGGTGACCCCGTCAGAGCGCTCTGTGCACGTCTGGAGTCTGGGTGACCCCGTCAGAGCGCTCTGTGCACGTCTGGAGTCTGGGTGACCCCGTCAGAGCGCTCTGTGCACGTCTGGAGTCTGGGTGACCCCGTCAGAGTGCTCTGTGCTCATCTGGAGTCTGGGTGACCCCGTCAGAGTGCTCTGTGCTCGTCTGGAGTCTGGGTGACCCCGTCAGAGTGCTCTGTGCTCGTCTGGAGTCTGGGTGACCCCGTCAGAGCGCTCTGTGCACGTCTGGAGTCTGGGTGACCCCGTCAGAGCGCTCTGTGCACGTCTGGAGTCTGGGTGACCCCGTCAGAGCGCAGCAGTCCGGCCACGGGGGCCGAAAAGGCCCTGTGGGACTCAAATCTGGCCCATATTCCAGGCCCGTTCTGCACCAGATTGGATCCTGGGCTGTAACTCACCCTCCGTCGGCGGTTCGGGACGGTGTGGCGGTGGGGGTGAAATGCAGGTCAGCCAGAGAAGGCTTGCTGTCAGTCTCAGAGAATATGAGAGAGAGAGAGAGATGAGAGTGGGAGAGAGATGAGAGAGGTGGTGGTGAGGTGTATTGGAGAAGGGGAAGGACTTAAAATGTAAACTTGACATGTAGGGAGGTGAAGAAAGTGATAGACTCTGAAGGTGGAAAGGTGAACAACTTTAATTCAACAGGCATGCAATTCTCCTTAAATCCAAAATGTTCAACTTCTCCATATGCCAAAGATAAATTCCACTCGCCAGGATAGCTGTAAGCACATGGATATCTTTAAAGTTCAACTGACACCATAGTGTTTGGTAAACAGTAGATCAAAAGTGACTCTTTCAGTGTGTGTGCTCTACTGTGAGCAGAGCGATGCAAGCTACAAAACAGTGTGTGCTTGACAGTGCTGAAATGCCACACAGAATAGCACTGATTAGGAGTTAAAATGCAAGCATTAGGCGCATTTTCAGTTGATTTCAGTTGATCCCAGACATATACATACATACATACATACATACATACATACATACATAATGTACATACATACATCCTCGTGGAGCTTGCGGTCTCTAGTCCGCTGGAGCTCGTGCTCGCAGTCGCTCAGTAGTTTGTTTAGCTTGCATTGTCTCAGATACATCTGTCAGAAAGAACGTAGTCTTCTTGAACTGTGTATTGTGGTCGTGCCTGGAACCTTGTGAATGTTGCACCTCGGACCTTGATGGACCTTGATGGACCTTATGTTCTACTACGAGGAGAGCAGCTGAACGCCTCGTCTTCCGATTCATCACTCTGCGTGGGACTCTGGGTTCGTGGCATATTGGATGACTGATCTTGTTCTGTGCAAACCTTATATAGCCTGGCTGGCTTCGGGGGTATGAGATCACTGGTGATGTCATAACTCTCATCTCTCCTTCCCGCTTAGTGATGTCACACTTGTTCGATGATGTCATATTGACTATAGTCTGGCATTGTCCAGCTGGCTATGACATAATCGGTCGGGACGTCACATGATGTCTGATGTCACTGATCGCATTGTGATGTCATTGACACGGTGATGATGTCGTCACCAGGGGTACTTCCACGGAGCTGGCTGGATCCGAAGCCCTGGGTCAGCCCTGGTGACAGCCATTGAATTGGTGGACGCGAAAGCTATGTAACACATACATACATACATACATACATACATACATGCATACATACATACATGCATGCATGCACATACATACATGCATGCATGCACAGACATACATACATACATACATACATGCATGCATGCATGCACATACATACATACATACATGCATGCATGCACAGACATACATACATACATACATACATACATGCATGCACAGACATACATACATACATACATACAAATACATACATACATGCATGCATGCACAGACATACATACATACATACATACATGCATGCATGCACAGACATACATACTGTACATACATACATACATACATACATACATACATGCATGCACATACATACATACATACATACATACATACATACACACACACACGATGCATACAACAAAATACAACAATCATAAGCAGATTTGTAGCACTCTGGGTTATCGGATGAGATGATTTCTACCAGATTTCTGGTGTCAAAGTTCTCTGCGGAAAGTGATTGATGAGTGCTGGGCATGCTGGGTAATTGTCCATTGTGAGGAGATGTCAGAGGGAGACGGCGTGTCACCTCGCAGTGAGAGTCAAAGAGCCGGCAAATGGAAGTGATTACATCTAATATTCAACATCTGGGAGTGATCGCCTCAGAAGACAAGTTTCAAAGAGAGGGAATGGTGGAGGGAAAAAAGAAAGAGGCAACAGTAATTTGCAGAGGATTTACGAATCTCCTGAATCGAATTTAGGGAATCTTTGCGCACATCTTGTTCTATTCCCCCAACACAATCCCTCATGATATGCATGCACACACGCATAAACAACCATACATATCCACTCACGTTGACACAAACAACTCGCACATTATTGATTTGCACCAATTATTTTTTTTGGCTGTGAGACAGCCGGTGGCTGAAACTTGAGCAATACCAGACAGGTTTTAATACTCCCTGCTGCATGTTGGATTCGAAAGACATCAGATTCACATATCACTACTCCATATATCTCGCTGTCTGTCTGTCTGTCTGTGAGCAATCACAAGCCACCCAAGAAATGCTTGCCTGTGTGTCAGAGTTGAGCTGGAGCCAGGTCAGGAGTGATCAAAGGCGGCCGAGCAGAGAGAGAGAAGCGGGTTATCTGGTCCCAATTACATTCAATCATGGGAAATTGGCAAAGTGCAAAGCGAGGGAGAT
The DNA here is from genome assembly GCF_964638095.1 of Poromitra crassiceps. NCBI lineage: Eukaryota > Metazoa > Chordata > Actinopteri > Beryciformes > Melamphaidae > Poromitra > Poromitra crassiceps. Next base: position 17,759,374 of record NC_139632.1, read on the forward strand.
CTTCGTGATGAGAGTATGAGGCCAGATGAGCTGAGGTGGTCCGCCGACATTTCTGACTTCACAGAGAAGACGGGGAAAATGATAGGCCAAGATGGCGATTCTTGTCAAACCTTTTTCTTCTTTATTTGGAGTATTTTCTCTACCTCTCTGTGTTGCATGTCAGTGTCACACAGGGACATTACTGACTTTAAAACTCCCGACAATCGAGGACTTAAAGAATTAACTTGATGGGTTACAATGCTATTGATAAACTAAGGAAACTTGAACAGATGATTAAGGTGAGACAAAGGCTTCTTTGCTTTGCGTACAAAGGACTTGAACAGATTGCATTTCCCCACCTAATGAATGGTGATAAAGACAGAGAGATAACCACACAGGCATAACAAAAGGGATTTCTCTTACTGCAGTCTGATTTGTCAAACACAGTGGTTTGTCCTCTCCTCTGATTGGTTGGGAGCACTCACCAAAGAATGCCAACAAAGTGACTCTCCAGTGTGACCCCCGCCACCCACCCCGACCCCCCTACCTCTGCTACCTCCCCATCCCCCGTGAAGCCCCCACCCCCCCCCCCCAACCCCCACCCCCTGCTCTGTGCCCCTCACCCATCGCCCCTCATTGCCCCCACATTCCCCCACCCTTTCTTCCTCTCTCTCTCTCTCGCGCTCTCTCCCCGTTGCCTCGCGGCTCGCTGTGACCCATCTTGCACCTCCCGAAGCCCACAACAGACGCTTGGTGTGTGAAGAAGGTCAGGAGTTCAGGTTTGGCTGAGGCTCCATCCCTCCCTCTGCACAGAGGAGGCCTGCCCTGTGGGTTTATAATTATCTGCCGTTGGCATTCAGAGTGCAGGTTCAAGCACAGTGCAAGCGCTGGCACCGGCCTGGGGGGATGCGCTTGGTTACACACTTGATGATTAGTTGTCCCTAATTGTCAGCTCCTTGTTTCTGTTTTACCTTTCCCTCTCTCTCCCTCTCTCCCTCTCTCCCTCTCTCCCTCTCTCTCTCTCCCCCTCTCCCTCTCTCCCTCTCTCCCTCTCTCTCTCTCTCTCTCTCTCTCCCCCTCTCCCTCTCTCCCTCTCTCTCTCTCTCTCTGTCTTTCTCTTCCTCCCGCTCTCCCTCGCCAGTTAGGACATCTTTACACAAAATTCAACGCTTAGTTTATTGTCCCGCCCACGCGCTCTGCCCTGCCTTTTGTGCTTTATTAATCTGTTGAGCTGCTTACATCCTCCATCTTTGTAAGCTCCTTTCTTCACAAAAAGCAATGGTCACATGTTCACAGACACAATTGGCCGTGTCTGCGGGTGGGAATCACAATCGGAATCAAGATCACTTTTATTGCCACGTTATGCAAGATTACATACGAGGAATTTGTCTTAGTGTAAGAATGCAGCATAGCGGTCATGTCAATATTCAGAGATAAGTAAAATAGGAAAAATATCTAAAAGACAAGTCACAACATTGCAAGTACAGTCCAATATATACACAAATAAGAGGAGTGTTAAGTAGGCATTAAATATAAATTTACAGTCCAAGTTAAATGGGCGTTAAATTAAATGGGATTTGCCGTCCAAGCGGTGCTCGATGTAATTAACAAGAGTAATGTAATGGAGTAGAAATTCTGGTAGGAGAAGCAGCTATCATACTTTAATGTAACGAGTGTAGTCCAGCTGCTGTAGTTGTAAAGTGACGTTTGATGGGGGGAGGGCTCGTATCAGTGGGGGAGATTCAGCTGTGTTCAGGGGATAGTGGACGGGGGGGGTGGGGGTGCGTAGGGTCCTTGGTAAGGGCTTTCAGGCCTTGTTGATGAGGGCGATGGCAGTTGGGAAGAAGCTGTTCTTGTGGTGAGAGGTTCTGGTCTTCTTGACAGACCTCAGTCTCTTGCCAAGGGGGAGTGTTTTAAAGAGTTTGTTACCAGTAAATGGCCTGCTTTTTATATAGCGCTTTTATCCAAAGCGCCGGGGTGAGAGGGGTCGGCCATGATCTTAGAATACCGCTTCAGCATGCTGGCTGTGTGCAGGTCCTGAAGGGATGGCAGGTTGCATCCGATCTCCTTCTCAGCACAGCAGATGGGTGCGCTGCAGTCTGTTGATGTCCTTGAGAGTGGCAGCAGCATACAAGACGGTGATGAGGAGGTAAGGATGGACTTAACGATGGGGCACTTTGAATTTCTTCAGCTGCTGCACAAACTACATCTTCTGCTGTGCCTTCTTGGTGAGAGCTCTGATGTTCAGCTCCCATTTCAGGTCCTGGCTGATGATGGATCCCAGGAAGCGGAAGGACTTGACAGTGTTGACTGAGGAGCCACCCAGGTGATGGCAGAAGGGGGGGCTGTGTTCCTCCTGTAAACCAGTGGTCCCCAACCACCGGTACCGGGCCGCAACGCATTTGGTACTGGGCCGCGAGCCTGGTCCACTCTTTTTTTTTTATATATAAACATAGGCTATAATATTATAGGCTGTGTGTGGTAGTAGAAACATAGTTTCAAGTTGACGTTTATTTATGTTTGTAGTTCAAACAAAAACAAATACTGTAGGCTACATACAGCACAACACAAAAGGCTGTTATTTACCCTTTGTCGCCACCTGGTGAGTAAATATATATGTAACTAAAACCATCAAAATTGGTCCGCGACTTTTTTCTCCATGTACTCTGTATCTACCGGTCCTTGGCACAAAAAAGGTTGGGAACCCCTGCTGTAAACCACAACCATCTCCACTGTCTTTTGAGCATTTAGCACCAGGTTGTTGGAACTGTCGGGGAACTGGGGGGAATAGCATGATCCTCCCACATGCTATGTCCTGCCGGTGAAACTCCTCGCTGTCAGGTGAAAAGAAGTGGCTGGCGACTGCACATGTATCGGAGGAAGCATGTGCTAGTCTAGGACTCTCCCCAGATCGGCAGAGGAGGTGGAGCTACAACCGGGACAGCAGGGGGAATTGGCCACGTACCGTACATTTGGGGAGAAAATAGGAGAAAAACCTGAAAAACCTTGTTTTAAAAGAAAAGGCAAGAGTTCCCTCTCTGTCATGGCATAGAGACCATGCCTTGTGGATCAACAGGTTTCACAACACCATAGTTCATATTTCCTCCATATAGGTCAACTCAATGTTCGAATAGGCAATGCTGTGTTCTTGAAATAATGTGTTTGAATGATATTGTTTGTTGTTCCATTGCTTTTCTTTTTACATTTAAATCCCCAACAGAACTCTCATAGCACAATAGTTGTTGAGACGCCACACTGCAGTCCAGGGCTTTGTAACTGTTAAACCCCCATTGGTGGCAGATGCAACAAGCATGCCATAAAATCCTTCCAAGAGGGAAGAATGGGAGGTCTAAATTTATATTGCCTCCACAGATGGTCTGCATGGGTCACAGTCACTGACATGGGAAAACCAGGTGGCCTTGACTTTGTTGTGTTCTTGTCTAAATGCGTTTCTTTCTTCAAAATAAGCGCTCTCCTTTATTACCTTGGATGTATTCAAAAGTGCAGCATAAAGACCCTCAGTCAGCAAATGAACCAGAGTCATATTATTAAATGCTTCATCTCCATTTAAAGACATGTGCTTTGTGCTTTTAGTGCTCCTGCTTTTGGAATTGATATTTACGATTAAAACGAGTACAAATCTTTTTCTTTCGCAGATATTGCGTTCATATTTTATCTGGTGATTCACAGCAGCTCTTCTCCTCGGCCGTGTGCGACAGCTGATTCCAGTCCGTTCCACTGAAAGGTGAGTGTGTGCTTTCCATCAGGCATTTATATTGGCACTGACAGGCAGCGTGATAAATGACATCGGATAAATCCATTCCTCAATGCCTTCAGAGATGTCTCCGTGCCATTAGTCACTCACACATGAGATCTCTGCAAGAGTCCATCACTGCTGCTCTGAGAAACACATCTGCAGACCTTGAGAGAGACCCTGAAATGGGTCGACAACTGAACCAATACTGTTGGGGGCTGTTGGAGAGAAAGAAAGAAAGCAACAGCAGTCAGGCAGATGTGGGATCTGGATGGCTGCCAAGTAGAGCCCCATCATCCTGCAGCAAAGCCTTCATCTCAACATGTCGGGGGAGAGAGGGAGAGGGAGAGAGAGAGAGAGAGAGTAATGTGGAAAACAACAGAGAAAGCAATAGGCGGAAGAAAAGGTTAGATTTCTTACAAAGGTTCCACGACTGTTCTCTCATGCGAGAACATCCTCCAAAGCTCTTGGCTTTCGTGACATTCTGACTGCAGATCCACAGTTCAAGCATTGCCAGTTTATGTTAAGAATAGAAACCAAATTGAATTTGAAATCATTTATTGTGCAAACACCTCAGTGAATGCAGCACCTTGAATGGCCTATTATTCTTTGACATTTTAGTGGAAAGTAGAACTAGTCCTTTGAGCCTTCCATAAAAATCTATATTTAACACACACAGATGGTTAGAATAAAAAGCCACGTTTGCCCCCCTTCCCCTCTTTTTTTTTGGAGTGAGGAAGAAGTTGAGATTTTTGCCAATTTCCAAGAGCGATGTGAGATGAGACATGGACTTTTGACAGGTGTTTGTTTGAATATCAAACATTGCCGTGGAGGCCTGCAGATGGCCAGCAGATTGCATTCCAGACTAGGGGCTTCGGTCTGGGGCCGGAGCAGCGGGGGAGCAAAGCCCATGGTTGCTCCTTGATGGTTCTCCAGGGGAACGGATGTACAAACCTCTCGTCACCATGACCATCATCATCATCATCATCATCACGGCCATCACCATTATAACCGACGTCTGTAGACAGTCTGTCCGCTCTGGAACAGCAGCACACTTCGTTTTTCCATGAGCTGTGTGCAGAGATAGGCTCAGTGGTTGTCGGCCAGAAAAAAAGAAAAAAAAGTATTTGATTTTCATATTTACTTTTGTGAATTTTACAATTTATACTTCGACTGGTGTGGAAAGCAAAATCACGGTTTCATTTGTAAAATGTGACTTCAGAGGACATATTGTTTGGATTCTAGAATGGTGTAGTTTAGTATTTATGGTCCTATCTGGAAGAGATTAGGGTTTTTTAATAGGAGAAAAACATTTATAATAGATACAGCCCCTTGAAAGGCTTGAAGACTTCAGCTCTGTGCTGTGATATGAGGCTGATGAGATTATTCAGTTCTTTCAACAACCACTTGGCCACACCCGTTGACCTATATACGCTGGTAGATTCAAAACGCAACTTCCAGCAAAAACACATTTCCCGCCAAAGCTTCAATCCAGTCACTGGCAAAAAAGAAAAGAAAACTGCACCGATATTAACTGAAGCCGATGTTATACTGGTACTAGAAGGATTGATTGCAGGATGATTAAGTGTCAAGGTTAGAAATTGTGTTATAGATAGATAGATAGATAGATAGATAGATAGATAGATAGATAGATAGATAGATAGTTATTAGATAGATAGATAGACAGACAGACAGACAGATGGACCGATAGATAGATAGATAGATAGATAGATAGATAGATAGATAGATAGATAGATAGATAACTTCCATGTTGGTTGATCACATCTCTGCTGTTACTGTATCCTCAGTATTGTATCATACTGTATCTTATTTGAAAGCATGTTCATCTACCTTTACAATACTGTTTCATTTGTAAGGCTCCTGCATTTGGGGGGATGAGCAGCACAGCTGATTATGCGGGTAGCGCTGAAGTCAAATGTGCCAAATTGCCCCAATATCAGTGTATCCTCCTGTTGGTATTGACTGTATTATTTTGAGTTGTTTGGGGGATTGGATGACTGAACTCTCTATCAGTACCAAGGAACAAACAAGACATATTGGTAATTTTACACTTTGTTCATTGAACACAGTCAGGAGCCTCAGTCACGGGTGGAAGAACCATCAGTCATCATCTCTGTGCCGTCAATGGCAATGGCTGGATCTCCACATGGTCTATATCTGCTGCTGCTCTGGTGGCTGTCTGCAGAGTTAGTCCTTTGCATTTCAGCTCTTTCTCAACTGTTCTGTGTCAGGTTTATTTGGGTAAGGTTGTCCAGGGTTTCTTTTCCCCTTGGAAGAACATACACAGACACAACAGCCTGGCACCTCCTCCTCGTGCTGGTCACGCGTTGCTGTGGGATGGCATTCCATTCTCCAACCAGGATTCATCGCAGGTCAGCCAACGTGCTTGTGTTGGTCACTCTAGCACGTACAGCACGCCCTTCAATGGTGACATGCCTCGTTTTGCAAGTGATGGAGATGCTGCGCCACACCATGATACTGCCCCCACCAAAAGCTGGTTGATGCAACAATCAGAATAGTGTTCTCCATGTTGTCATCCCACAGTAACATCGTATAAAATTGCCAAAATGTCTTGTTTGTTCCTTGTTACTGATAGAGTTCAATCATCCAATCCCCAAATGACTCAAAACAATAGTCAACACCAACAGGAGATTACACTGTTTGACATTGGGAGGGAAATTTGGTATATTTGACTTTGGCGCTACCCACATAATCAGCTGTGCTGCTCCTCCCACAAATGCAGGATCCTTACAAATGAGACAGCGTTATAAAGGGAAATGAACAGGCTTTCCAATAAGATAGGATACAACACTGAGGATACAGTAACAGCAGAAATATGATCAACCAAACACAAGTTTCCAAACTTTTTTTTGAGGAGTTAGACAGACAGACAGACAGACACTACTATATATAACTACTATATACAGTACTACATACATACAGAGATGCAATACATACAAATGAATTCATACAAGTTCAATTAAATTCAAAACTTTTCCTTTTTATGGTTGAAAATTACAACATTGTAATCACAATATAAACATAGTATAGAAACACAATAAATCATAACACATAAGCTAATGAGATTGGGAAGTCAGCAGCTTGTACTTACTGTAATTAAATACATACATACATACCGGTACATACATACATACATACATACATACATACATACATACATACATACATACATACATACATACATACACATACATATACATGTATGCATGCACAAATTTGTAAGATGTAGTTTACATTACAGCGGTGTTTGGACAACAGGAGAAGTCACAGGTGCGTTTTTATTGCTGCTTCTTTTTCTCTCCTCCTTCTTTTTAGGGACCACCGTCAAAACCCTTTGTTTTTGTCTTGATTTCCCATCTGGCTTGCTGGCCGACTGGCTGATCCACTGGTTCTGCTGGCTGACTGGCTCATCCACTGGTTCTGCTGGCCGACTGGCTGATCCACTGGTTCGTTGGCTAACTGACTGATTTGCTGGAGAGGAGAAACAACAGTGGGAGGGAGGTATGAATAGCTGGCATGGTGCATCTTGGTGAGTCAACAGACACTGGGCACTGCCAGAAGGTCCATGTGGCGCGGAGTATTGCAGACAGTGTGTTTGATTCCAGAGGCCTGTTCTAGCCTTTGAGCTCTGTCTCTCGTCGTTTCATTTATTTCACAAACCTTAAGCTGTCTGTTCATATTAATATTCACATTTGTTTGATCCCAGCCAGTTATATCAAGTATGTGAGTGGGAAGAGCACATCATAGAGCTGGAGTGTCTGGACTGGACCGAGGCTAGAGAGGAGAGAGAACGTGAAAGAGAGGAGGAGGGGGTGTGAGGACCTGAACACACACACACACACACACACACACACACACACACACACACACACACACACACACACACACACACACACACACACACACACACACACACACACACACTATGAGAGAGCATGGCCAATGTCAATAGGAGCCAGGCCACAGCCCAGGGCTCCTGCCTGCCCACGCATACATCACCTGTTTTGGGGCTCATTACATAACCTCTTCTGTGACTGCAACAGAATGTGCTGCTTTTACTTCTAGTGGCGTAGAAAACAAGTCTTTTATTCTTTTCTGCTGAAAGCCTTTGATACTTTTCTCTGTGTACGATTCTGCCAACAGCAGACTGAAGTAGCTCAGCAGAAGCTGCATCTGTGTTCACTTCCATACAAGTTCGCCGTGTCCGGGAACAGCTTAAGGTGCTGGACAAGCAAGAATAAATCCCCAAAAGGGAAAATAAAAAAGTAAAGAATCACCTAGGTTCAATTTTATTTTATTTTTTTGTAGAATGGAGAGATTCTTTTTGTAAGGCAATCCAAGAGCATCTGCACTCTTAGAAAAAAAGAGTAAAAACAAAAGAAAAGTCCACCCAACGTATACCAGATGTGCTTATAGGCTCCACAGCCAAGTCCCCATCAGCAGCCAGCGCTCTGCTTCCCCTGAGGGTGGCAGGCCAGGCCGGCAGCCGCATGCATAATGCCTGAGCTGTTTCATGCAACAGGTAGCCTCAATCTGCATCTTCTCCCCCACAGCTCCACCTTCTCCCCCACAGCTCCACCTTCTCCCCCACAGCCTCACCTTCTCCCCCACAGCTCCACCTTCTCCCCCACAGCCTCACCTTCTCCCCCACAGCTCCACCTTCTCCCCCACAGCTCCACCTTCTCCCCCACAGCCTCACCTTCTCCCCCACAGCTCCACCTTCTCCCCCACAGCTCCACCTCCTCCCCCACAGCTCCACCTTCTCCCCCACAGCTCCACCTTCTCCCCCACAGCTCCACTTCTCCCCCACAGCTCCACCTTCTCCCCCACAGCTCCACCTTCTCCCCCACAGCCTCACCTTCTCCCCCACAGCTCCACCTTCTCCCCCACAGCTCCACCTTCCCTTCTCCCCCACAGCTCCACCTTCTCCCCCACAGCCTCACCTTCTCCCCCACAGCTCCACCATCTCCCCCACAGCTCCACCTTCCCTTCTCCCCCACAGCTCCACCTTCTCCCCCACAACCTCACCTTCTCCCCCACAGCCTCACCTTCTCCCCCACAGCTCCACCTTCTCCCCCACAGCTCCACCTTCTCCCCCACAACCTCACCTTCTCCCCCACAGCTCCACCTTCTCCCCCACAACCTCACCTTCTCCCCCACAGCTCCACCTTCTCCCCCACAGCCTCACCTTCTCCCCCACTGCTCCACCTTCTCCCCCACAGCTCCACCTTCTCCCCCACAGCCTCACCTTCTCCCCCACAGCTCCACCTTCTCCCCCACAGCTCCACCATCTCCCCCACAGCTCCACCTTCTCCCCCACAGCCTCACCTTCTCCCCCACAGCTCCACCTCCTCCCCCACAGCTCCACCTTCTCCCCCACAGCCTCACCTTCTCCCCCACAGCTCCACCTTCTCCCCCACAGCTCCACTTCTCCCCCACAGCTCCACCTTCTCCCCCACAACCTCACCTTCTCCCCCACAGCTCCACCTTCTCCCCCACAGCCTCACCTTCTCCCCCACTGCTCCACCTTCTCCCCCACAGCTCCACCTTCTCCCCCACAGCCTCACCTTCTCCCCCACAGCTCCACCTTCTCCCCCACAGCTCCACCTTCTCCCCCACAGCTCCACCTTCTCCCCCACAGCTCCACCTTCTCCCCCACAGCTCCACCTTCTCCCCCACAGCTCCACCTTCTCCCCCACAGCCTCACCTTCTCCCCCACAGCTCCACCTTCTCCCCCACAGCTTCACCTTCTCCCCCACAGCTCCACCGCTCCACCTTCTCCCCCACTGCTCCACCTTCTCCCCCACAGCCTCACCTTCTCCCATAGCTGCTCTGCTGAATGGAGCATCCTGCAACTCTCTCTCACTGAGAACAAACCCAGAGGAGAAAGAGAAAGTCTGTTAACCCCACAGCTCCATTGTGACCCCCTCCCCCCCGCATGCTGTTTTTTTTTACTGTAACAATGACCTGTGGATGAATGCATGGCCTCCCACCCCAAACCCCCCACCCCCTCCCTGACCCCGACCCACACTGAGGTAAAGGCAGGAGGTTATTTTCGTAACCCCGTTATTACAAGACAAATAGAACTCCCAGGGAAAGGATCCGGGGCCAAATTTGTCTTTTAATTCTAGAAAGATTGCCACGGGGGAGAGCATGGCTGGGAATGTTTGACTCCCATCTTTCCAAGACTTGTGGGGGGGGGGGGGGGGGCGGGGGGGGGATGGGGGTCCGACACTAGTCAAGCAGAGCTGAGGAGTTGCTGGCTTATTTTTACAAGGAGGCTTCTCTTTTTAGTCAGACAACTTCAATCAAGTCTCCTGAGAAGTATTCCTCCTATAAACATGGAAAGTTTTCATTGTACTTTCACTCTGAGGGAAACCACATGATGGGGGTAATTGTGAAAAACCAATAAAATAGCCCATAGGCTAACGCTGGCCCTGACATGTGACAACAGAAAATGTGACCACTTAACGTAACCAAAAACATGTAGCAAAAAGTGTGACGTCTGTCATACGTCACCGATTCACCAATAGTGACATTTTCTCTGAATATATTGAATTCAATCCTCTGAAGTGTTGCATTTTGTGCCAGAGAGACCTGTAAGCTGGCGGCTACTGAGCTTCACCCGGAGTTTACTTCTCTCCGAAAAGAGTTGAAGGTGAGGAAAGCCCCTCAAACAAACACAACGGCCCCTATCGTTGCATCGGCGCAGTTTCTAGGCCGAGCGGCAGGCGCAGATCAAAGCAGTGGGCGTGGAAAGGCGCACTTGATATCGTCATGCTGGCGCTAGATGCAGCCCAAAGCATTACAACCACGCCTTTTAGGCGTAAAATTATGCACCGTCATGCTCATTGGATAAGTGCAATAAACGAATCGCACGCTTGCCTTTTTAGCTCCAATTCCAGTGATCCCGCAAAACCAGACGAAAGCCAAACGCTCTGCCCCCCCCCCCCCTCCCTTCATCCAGCCTGTCTGTCTGCATTATAGGCTATTATTCCATATTATTATGCTTCTCAAACCAATCTAACTGCAGTTTCAATACTGCAAGCATGTAAATACGCTACACTATAGCAAGATCAAAGTGAAAATAATGTACTAAACGCATCAGCTAGAAAAATATAGCCTATTAGATTGGTGAAAGTTTGTCCAGAAAGATATCGTTTTCTCTCCCCTGCTGCAGGTAGAATGATGCACATAAATATACCCTACATTATGTAAAGTCATTGCATAAATGTGTTTTTATTGTAAAACTAAATGTGGAGTAGGGCGAAGTTATTGGAGCGCACATCACAGTATAGCAGATGACAGTAGAAGCTTCCAAAGCGCGTTCCGCTGTCACTTACCTAAATCACGTTAAATCCACACAGGGTATATATAGGCTCAAGAGGACATATATGTTTCACATAGGGTGGTGTTTCATTTCATGTTTTATTTGGTCCAATATTGAAATGTTCGACAATTGCAGGTTGTCTTACCATTACACATTATTTTAGATCTACCTTTTATATCTATTTCGGCTCATTTAGTTGCTATTTAGTAGCGAAATGGAGGACCCAATTGCATGCTGGGAGTGGACATTCACAGGCAGTAAACTTACAACTGCTATTTCCTATGGGAAGCTGGGTGCTGCTATGTGTTGTGTCTGTTTGAGCGAGGGAGTCAGAGAGAGAGAGAGAAGGGTGACTCAGAGGCAGAAGAGCACTGGCGCACTGAATAGGCCTGGTTTCAGAGAGAGACAGAGAAGGGTGACAGGGGAGAGGCACAAGTGCACTGGCGCAGTGAATAGGCCTGGTTTTCAAAGGCGCAAAGCGCTAAATTTAAGGCAGGTGCCAAGATATCAGTACGCCGAGATTTAAGGCCGACACGCCCACTTTGGCCCATTCTGGGACTGCGCCACGCCCATTCGGCCTAAAGCGCATTTGGCAGCGTAAAGCCATATTGATATCGTCCCAAAACAGGCGCAAGGCACGTTTTTTTGCGGTTAAGGCCCGTTTTAGTGCCGAAGGCCTGTGGGAGAATAGGGCCCAACGTGTGAACAAAGGAGAGATGGAGGAATATGTGCTGAAAGAATGTGGCTCTTCTTTCAACTGCTGGCATGCTCGCCTCGCGGCACCTCCTGTCAAGAGGAGAAGAATCCCAGGAAGAAACAAACTGAAGAAATGCAAAACAATGCCAGCCTCCTGCGGTCCGCTGAGTGATTGATTAGGACTTGTCGCATTTCTCTTCTTTTCAAATCACTGGCGGTATTGGAAAATATGTTGAAACCTACGAGCTGATTCACCTGAAGTCATGCTATAACATTTAAACAAGAGTCAAATGCCCAGAGAGCTGGGTATTTAATTTAGTTTCATTTCTTCAACAATTAAAAAAAAAAGAACAACTGTAACACTCTTTACCATAATTAATAATTTATAGTTAGTTAAACTTTAGATACTACTGTGGTTGTTTTACTGTTAAATAACAATAAAATTATAATTAACAAAGTTTACACCGTATTAACTATTTACAAAGTATATACATCATTTACAACTTTATAATAGCCATCCAAATCATGTTTATAGATATGTCCCCCTCTGTCCTCCTCTGACTTCCCCTGTCCCCTCTCCTCTGTCCTCCTGTCCCCCTCTGTCCTCCTGTCCCCCTGTCCTCCTCAGATAGGCGATGTCACCGCATGCTCATGCGCTGCTCACATGGCTGGAAGCAGCTCTTTCCGTTTATGGCGCACTGCCTCTGTAAAATCTTTGTTTATGAAGAAGTTGGATCCTATGAGGAGCTTGGCCTTGGCAAGGACTGCCTGCTTGTCATTGAAACAAAGGAACTTGACAACCACCAGCCTATGTCTATTGGCAGTAGGTTTGCCAGTATGGTGCGCTCGTTCCATTTCAATGACCCACTGATCCAGGTTCAGTTTCTCTCCCAGTAATTTGCGTACTTTCTCTTCTGACTCAACTCAGCCCTCATTTGCCGATTCATTGAGACCCTCAGAGATCAGGTTGTTTCTCCTACTGCCCTTCCAAGTAGTCAGCCCGGCCCCTTACAGATGAGTAGATATTAGTAGATACTTGTATACCTTAAAAACATCTGACTTCATGTCTTTGCCCTTGTTAGCCTGTTTGCCGATGGCATCTTTGAGTTCATCAACCTCCTTCTGTGTGTACTGGATACTTGTTTTTAGTCTTTTGTTTGTGGTGTCCATGGACATTTGTATGAAGGTTTTGAAGTTGAGCTGCTGTTGTTGAAGTAGCTCGGTAGTAACACCTATGTCCCCGTGTCCTCCTCTGTCTCCTGTGTCCCCCTCTGTCACCATGTGTCCTGCTCGGTCCTCCTCTGTCCTCCTGTGTCCTCTCTCCCCTGGTGTCCTGTGTCCTCCTCTGTCCCTGTGTACCCCTGTGTCATCATCTGTGCCCCCCTCTGTCCTGCTGTGTCCCCTGTGTCCTCCTCTGTCCCCCTGTGTCCTGGTCTGTCCTCTGTCCTGCCCCCTCTGGACAGGGGAGGACACAGGAGCACAGAGAGATAATAAACATTATTTGGATGGCTATTAAAGTTGCAACCGATGTTTATAATACTTTGTAAATGGTTAATTACAATGTAAATATTATTGTCAATTTATTGTTTGTTAGCAGTAAAATAACTATTGACTCAAGTTTTATTAACTATCAATTGACCATAATTATGGTGATTATAAAGTGTTACTTTATCATCTTTTCTGCGTTCATGCACACGAGTAAATCTTGATTTGATTTGTGGTCATCATTCTATTGTTTTCAAGCAAATAGAGAATCTTGGAGTTGGAGTGAGAGAAAGAGGTCTTGTTGGTTTGTAAGCTCTTTGTTTGCTCTTTTGCTCTCTGGTGTTTTGCTTCCCTCTCCTCAAGCTGCAAGTCTTTAGTCAGAGCTTTGCTTTGACAGGTGAAGATCAACTATGGAGCCATCACTATTGGCAACCATGTGGGATTGGAAGGGAGAGGTGGCGCTGGGGTCAGAGGCAGCACAGTTATTCTATACCTATGCAATAACACACCCCCGCCCCCGTGGGGCAGAGTTCACAACGTGCCTTCATCCTTCTCCGCCAAACACTGCAGCACTATTTCAGAATCAACTCCAAAGCCCACCATTTTGACTCTTAACTACAAAGAGGATGTTTTGTAGTTCAAAGCACAGACAGACAGTTTTTTTTTAGCACCTGAAATTATACCTCAATTCTGTCAACAAGACACAATAACAACTGATGAGCGCCGTCAATGCAAGTACTGTGTTACTGTGTGTTAGTTTTCTTTGCAAACTCCCCATCACAAGAAGACAACTATCCTGTATCCTGCATCCTGTTCTGTGATGAATGGACGGAACGGAGCAGTTGAGCGTTATTGACTTCCGCTGCAGACACTTTAAAAGATGAAATAGCGGTCGAAGCGATTAAGCAGCAATCACATTTGTAATTATGATAATGTCAATTGAGCTTGTCAAGGATGAATAATTTCAGGGGAGACAGTAAAATATACCTAACAAGGCTTTTCTCAGCGGTAAACACGGGGCTTTTAAAACTGTAATTAGCCCTTTAATGCCTAACACATGGCTTACAAGCCATCCATGGGCCCAACTTCCCTCCACTCAACCACTTTCCCCTTCTCTCTGTTAGGACGCACTTTTCACATAGCTGGAAATCTAACCACACAAATAGGAAGCCCTCTCAGTGGGGTGGGGGTAAAGTCACAGGCAGGCGTAATTCGGCGATTGTGGGACAAATTGTTATTTTCCTGTGCTTAAAATAGACACACAGAAGTGATGTGGAAGATGTGGAAAAAACAACATTCTGAATGCACTTTTTTTTGGAATCTACCATTGGTTTCATGCAATGAATTGGCTACAAAACGTTTTTCCTCGTCATTACAGTACCTCCTATAGCATTTCATTTAATAAACAATGAAGTTAAACACAAATTGCTGAGCTATATTTTCTTAGTAAGATCGTCCTCTGAAAACTTCTGGTCCAAAGAAAAAGACCAAATTTAAACCCAACCAATACGTGACCTACACCCACGCACCCACCACCACCCCAGCTCTCTCCCGCCTGCTCCCCCACAACTGGCCCTTATGCACCCTCTCCACTCACCCACCCAAAGTGTTCAAGAATTCCCCCTTGAGAGACAGACACAGATAATTGGTCACAGATTTTTGTTGGCAGGACACAAAGGGACCTCCTATTCACCCCTGCGCAGCTGTCTACTTCCCATTCTCCCATCTCTGCTCCCCACTCCAACGGTTCCCCCACCACCACCACCACCGCCGCCGGACCCGAGCTGAGCCGCTCCTCGTCCCCCAAACACAGCCCCTTTCACTGCCACAATAGAACCATCGGGACACATGCCTCTCACGACCCACGACCCCTCCCCACCCTCCCTATACCCCCTGAGGCCTAGCTGACATCTATGAGACCTTTGAATCTCTTATTAGTTTCTCTTTGATATAGGCAGTTCCACCAATTAGGCCTCCACTGGCCTTGATTAATACACCTGTAGCCTGTTGCATAGTAAGTCAAAGTGTTGTCACTGATCCCATCTATGACGGCTCAACGCAAATCCTTTTAGATATGGCTTTGTGAGAAACGGTGCTATGGAGTACAAAGAAAAAGAAACGTTCAAGTGGTCAAATTGGCCAGAACTGTGTTGTCTGTTTCCCTGGATTTTCCGTGGAAGAAGTTTCAGGTTCTGTAACGTTACGTACGAGGAGCCATTTTGCTTATCGCTGCTCAGGCTAACCACTGAGTCCTTCATCCATTTATTTCAAACAAACCGCTGCAGCCGAACATAAAACACATCACTTCCTGTGCGGCGGCCGGGGGATTTTTCCTGGGAAAGACCTTCCCAACATCAATTGCTTTGAACATGCGAATTAAAGCTTCCGTGAACTGGGAAAAGGTCAAATCAGTATTCTATTACTGTATTATCGGTCAACTGCAAAACAGACATTTATTTACACCAAAATGTTGAGTAGTGTTACTTTAACAATGTTAAGGAAAGAGCACGCTGATCATATAAAATAAATGTGTGAAATAAAGATAATAATGTGCACTCTCAGGTAACAATCCATCCCCCCAATATTCATCCAGTTTTTCTATGATGGTTGAAACACAGCTACGCTTAAATTCACCTAGACCCCATCACGAACGACCCAAAGCCATTTATGAACAATATAGCGATGATATCACAGTTTGGGAAGCCCCAGACAGTAGAAATCTGTTTAAACAGGAAACAGAGGTAAGTAGAGCAACAGTTCAGCTCGAACTTCCTGTACTTTCTCTCTGCTCTACCTTGCGTAATGGATTACATGTGTGGAGATGGTGCGTTTTGCCGAAGACTATAAGGAGAGGACTAAAACAGAGAGAAAAAACCAAGGGAATTCTACAATGCCGAAAGGAGGAGGGAGAATAGAGAAAAAAGAAGGAAAGAAAAAGGAGTCAGTCAGGTTTGTAGAGGAGACGTTAAGGTGATTACAATTCCAGTCACAACTATAGCGTAGCGGTTTGTGTGCAGTGATCCTAGATTTCTTGAGCAGCCGAGCAAAGCTGTTCCCATGGGGCTCATGGGAAGGCATAGGTCAACCACCCCTTTCCTGACTCACCACATGTTAAAGGAATTCAGTGTTGCATTGTGGGATATGACACCGGCAACCCCCACGACTGAGTTTCCAAATTACTAACACACACACACAGTCACACACACATCAACTTGACTGCCATTTTCTGCATTGGAGAAATTACAAATGTGTATGTGGAATGCGGACTGTAAAGGTTTATTTGATGCGTCATAGTAGGCTATAGTAGGGTTCCATGTACAGTAGCTAATAATACTGATACTACAGAAATTGAAGATTATCCAAAATTATTAGCACGCCCTGCAGCTCGCCCGCTGTGCGGCCTCGCAGGGCCGCTGGAAGTCATTTTAAGTAGGGGGTGCTGCAAGGAAGCGACTTCCTTGCAAAAAAGTCCCAAAAAGTTTGGACGTTTTTTGGACGTTTGGATGTTTTTTAGAGGAATATCTCATTTTAAATTAACGTTAGGATTATACTGTTGTGATGTCATTATTCAGTATTTTCTCCTTTTCTCACTCACTTTCATGTCACCACCTTCTCTCGCTTTAGGTCCTTTTACACTACAACAGACAGCAACACAGGCAGAAACACTGAACTTTTATTATATTTTATTATCTTATTATTATAAACCAAACATCAAAAATAACATCTCCACCGTCTTTGCTTTGCTCATAGTCTTCAACTAAAACATAAAAAACATTTTAATCATCTATTTTTTTATTGACATTGCAATTCCAATACAAAACAGCAGAGGGTGCTGCAGCACCCCCACTTCCTGCGGCCCTGCGCCTCGCCCGCCCTGCAGCTCGCCGAGCTGGCCCTGCACCATGCAGCTCGACCGCTGTGCGGGCCCACTTGCTCTCATGACATCACTGCCGCTGTGTGGGCTCACCTGCTCTTATGACATCACTGATGATGTCACAACTTCACATCACTGATGACATCCCAATTGCTCTTATGACATCACTGATGATGGCACAATGCCTATGACATCATCAGTCACAATGCATAGAAGGGGCAATGTGGGCAATGTTTGTTCTCTGTTTAAATTTTTGTCCCACTGATGTCATCAATGATGTCACAATTGATCAAGTGACATCACTTATGACATCATCAGTGATTTATGACATCATCATGAGAACAGAGCCCACATATATATTTTTTTTCTTCTTCAATGTGATATACCTGAAATTTCTGTTAAAGACTTAACAACTTTACATGCATAATTTATGATCATGATTTATGATTGTTACTGCAGATTGTTCCTGGGGGCCAAAAAAATATTGTCATGCCGTAGTAAACTTTCATTTTATCACTAGATTAAATTATAGAAAACACTCACTCCAAACAACCAATTTAGGTAATCTCATAAGATGTTTTTAGCTAAGTAAAATGGTGTGGTTTGTTTTAGACCTCCCTGGCCAGGCACATGATTACAGAACCATCATGAGGGCCGGTTCTGGCCCCCGGGCCACATAATGCTGACCTAGACAGTTGACAATGTTAATGGCTGACTGTTGCTCATCCAAATTATAATCTAGGTATTTAGATAAGGCATGGCAGATAAGGCAGACAAACAGGCAGATTGTCTTGTATATAGGCAAATGTTTGTGTTTCAGTTTAACATTCCAACATGGAGCTGGGAGATGTCTTCTTTAATCACTCTTTGATATTTCTCCTCTCTTCTGTCTCCTCTCCTCTCCTTTCCTCTCCTCTCCTTACCCCGTCCCTCCTCTCCGCTCCCCTCCTCCCATCCTCTCCTCTCCTTACCCTGCCCCTCCCCTCCGCTCTCTTTTTCCTCTCCTCTCCTATTTGCTGTTTTCAGAAAATCTCCCTGAACATGAAACTAATTACAGGTTAATAGTAATCATACCTAGAAGTTATGGGCTGTAACTATCTGCTAGCTCAGCCGGAAATTGAGTTAGGGAGATAATGAGTGAAAACTGAGCCCTGGAGTTTTCCCGATCAGGGACAGAAAATCACTCTGTCTCATTAATGCTCCATTTGCAGAAAGGTTCAGTTCACAATGTGCAGTTTGGAAAGTTATTAGAGCTCAATTGTGCTGGAGAGTAAATAGAAATCATGCGGAACAAACTGTGACAATAAACAATTTTCTGATTGCTGATAGCAGGATTATGCTAACTAAATTCATTATTCAGCTCATGATTAACATAATTACTGTCAGATTTGTATGTTTTCAGGGAAACTAATAGCCCGTAACAAAAAGTAGGCTGTTCTTCTTCGTCTTATCCAAAACATCAGCCATCAGCCATGTCTGTCTTGGCATGGTGTGGGGCCTGGGATTGTGTTGGGGTGGGTGTGTGTGGGGGGGCTGGGATTGTGTTGGGGTTTGTTGTGTGTGTGTGTGGGGGGGGGGGCCTGGGGTTGTGTTGGGGTGGGGGTGGCTGGGGTTGTGTTGTGGTGGGGGGGCTGGGATTGTGTTGGCATGTGTGCGGGGGGGGGCTGGGTTTGTGTGTGGGGGGGGGGGCTAGGATTGTATTGGGGTGTGTGTGTGGGGCCTGGGATTGTGGGTGTGGGGGGGCTGGGTTTGTGTTGGGGTGTGTGGGGGGGCTGGGATTGTGTTGGGGTGGGTGTGGGGGGGGGCTGGGTTTGTGTTGGGGTGTGTGGGGGGGCTGGGGTGGGTGTGGGGGGCTGGGATTGTGTTGGGCTGGGTGTGGGGGGCTGGGTTTGTGTTGGGGTGTGTGGGGGGGGCTGGGATTGTGTTGGGCTGGGTGTGGGGGGCTGGGTTTGTGGGGGGGGGGCTGGGTTTGTGTGGGGGGGGCTGGGATTGTGTTGGGCTGGGTGTGGGGGGCTGGGTTTGTGTGGGGGGGCTGGGGGGGTTGGGATTGTGTTGGGCTGGGTTTGTGTGGGGTGGCTGGGATTGTGTTGGGGTGTGTGTGGGGGGGGCTTGTGTTGTGTTGGGGTGGGTGTGGGGGGGGCTGGGGTTGTGTTGGGGTGGGTGTGGGGGGGCTGGGGTTGTGTGTGGGGGGGTCACTGTGTTGGGTTGGGTGTGGGGGGGCTGGGGTTGTGTGGGGGGGGGGGGTGCTGTGTTGGGGTGGGTGTGAGGGGGGCTGGGGTTGTCTTGCGGTGGGTGTGGGGGGGCTGGGGTTGTGTGTGGGGGGGGCGCTGTGTTGGGGTGGGTGTGGGGGGGGGTTGTGTTGGGGTGGGTGTGGGGGGTAAACGACAGGGTTGATGGACATCTGTCAGCCATCCAGAGGAATATGAGCCTAAGGGGAAACAAACCTGCAAGACTGGAAAGAGGTGAGAGAGGAAGTAGAGAGAGAGAGAGAGAGAGAGAGAGAGAGAGAGAGAGAGAGAGAGAGAGAGAGCTCCGATTACTAGTGAATTTATTTTGCATTAAAGGAAAGAAAGTGATGTTTTGTGAGAAGTCGGACAACAGTGGGATCCATCCACCCTGGGAGAGCTGTGCCTGAGCCTGGCCATCTCTGATGGACAGTGGGCGTCTGCAGCCAGGGTCCCTGGGAGCCCAGAGGGACTATTTGGGGCTGCAGCAAGCCTGATAGAGGGCCCCGCCACAGGTGGTGCCTGACAGCTGCTGTGGGTCTGCACGCACACAAACACACACAGCACTGACGCACATTCTCCAATCACACATGTCACACACACACACACACACACATGTCAACAGACAGTATGTGTAAGTGCACATAGCACATGCCAACAGTATTCTGGCATGGGCAGTCTGATAGACTCACATGTATGCAAATGTGCACAGGTGTGCTGACATGGCCGGGCAAACAGATGCATACTCATGCAAGGCAAGGCAAGTTTATTTATATACTAGAAATCTTGTGCGCTACACACACTCGATTCCTAGGCTCGTCCACTGCGCGGCCTCGCCCGCAGCTCTGCTGCTGTGTGAGAGAGAGACAGAGAGAGAAAGAAATAGAGAATAAGATGAATATTTTCTTTAATAAAAATACATAAAGTGTATGAGAAGAGGGAATAAATTAAAATGCATAATAAAAAGAATAAAGAAACAATGCCAAGTTTCTTGCACACAGACACACGTGCACATTTATTTTCTACTATCATACTCCGTATACTAAGGGCATACACATGCGAAAACGCACGCACGCACGCACACACACACACACACACACACACACACACATTTAAAGTCGACTGCACAAACATAATCCACCACTGAGCCAAATGATGCACACACTGCAGTCTGCTGGTTTTTATACCAGGCTATTATTGTAAATATTCTGCCCACATCTGGTCTGCACACATACCAGCACAAAGTCTGCCTGTCGCTCCAAACACCAAAAAGCATTATTCCTTTATGACACAATCTGGCATAAACACGCAAACATATGCATCTGCACGCTCTCACAAACATCACACACCAGATCAACCACAAGCATTACATAAACACACACACAGCCACACACACACACACACACACACACATACACACACACACACACACACACACACACACACACACACTTATACATGAAAAAGAAATGGAAAAAATACCACTGTAAAGTAAAGAAAAAAAGTGTATACACATCTGCACCCATTCTCACACCCACACAGATTCTTGTAAGGAAACTCCATTGCTGCTGTCCATCTTTCAGCTGTAATGCTAGCCACAGACACCGGGGTGGGTAAAGCCCCTGTAACTGTACTACTTTACTACAGCTGTGATTGGGTATGTCTTGGGCCATGACAGTCTATACTACTACAGCAGACAATAATCTTTTTTTCTGACAAATTTAATTTTGATCCAAAGTCATGCTTATGTATCTTGAATTGTACATTATTTTGATGTTTGGTGTAACTAAGTACATTTACTCAAGTACTGTAGGCCTACTTAAGTACAATTTTGAGGTATTGACGCTTAGAGTACTTGACTGATACTTGTGATACTTTCTGCTTTTACTCCACTACATTTTAGAGGGAAATATTTTATATTATATTTTACCATCATTACTTACAAAATGAAACCATCATTACTTACAGGTTAGTATTTTAATGTGACCGTTACAATATGCATCAATAATTTAACACCCTGAAAGGGACCACTCTTCAGAATGAGTACTTTTGCTTTTGATATAATTAAGTACGTTTTGCTGCTGAGTTACTTTTAACAAATGTTAAAATTGGCAGCCATTCCAGACGCTGAAGGTATTGCAAGTGGGCGGTGAAGGTATTGCAAGTGGGCCGCCAAATAATTTCCAAAACATTACAATCTTTGTGTGTTTTTTTTAATAATTATTATGTTTAAGAATGCATTCTTCCATTGTTCGATGATACCATTATTTCATTTGTAATCAATTATTCATTAATTAACCTATTGCAGACAGCCACTTAGTTTCTGATTTCTGTGGAGTGCTGATGGACAGCTCCTTTTATCGTTAACAGATTATTTGGCCTCTGTATTGTTTATGGTCGGATGTGGGCTGCGAACATTTTTGAGATTTTCAAGTGGGCCATGAGTTGGTAAAGGTTGGGAACCGCTGCATTATTGCTACTTTTATTGAAGTATTTGGGTACTTTTCCCGCCATTGAATACCAATGTAGTAGGATTGCATTAGGCCAGTGTTACCCAAAGTATGGATCGGGACCCAATTTGGGTCGCGGACCCGTGAGGGGTGGGTCGCCAACTGGTCGTCATGGCAACTGATTATATGTTTTTTGTGAGTTTGGGTCCAGGGGAGACACAAAATGTATCTTTTGGGTCCCAAGAGGAAAAAGTTGGGGAACCCCTGCATTAGGCTATATACAGAGTTCCATGTTTGTAATTACATTGAACTGTTTTGAAAGTTTGTTTGAATAATCCATTTTGCATTCCTTTTCCTTTGCGCATAAGAAAATACCCCTCGATTATGTAATCAAAACAACAAACTATGATGAACCTGGTCAACATTGTCTTACTTTGGTACTGTAGCAGCGCTATCCATTGTGTTAGCAAGATGAATAACGGCAAGTTGATCCTGGATTCCAGGGCAATGAGGCAACAAATTAAAACAGGCATTAGCGGTGAATCGGAGCTCTCTTACAGAGTAACAAGACACATGACTGACAGAAACCTTATGCAAACCCCCCACAATTGTCCCTTTCATTGGTCCCAGCAGTCAGACCGCTGCCTCCCAAAACCACCATCATTACTATGAAGCTTTGCTGTGACTCAGCCACAGGACACTCTCTGCTTATTCAAGGAAAGAGAGGACAGAGGTGAGGGTAGATGAGTAGGTGGGTGGTACTCTCATGTGAGCCAGCTAACATCATTACATAAGAGGAGTGAAAAAGACAGTGACACTTGAAGGGAGATATTGTTTGGAAGCCTTCAAAAATCCTGTGCGTGTTTGCTTATTCGCATCCCAGAGGTCATGTGTCCTCTGAGTTCTATTACGCACTTAACGGAATCAGAGCTTGCCTGATCCCTCTGGTATGTCCGTGTGTTTACAACCGGGCCTACGTGACCGCAACCCCCGAGCCAAAGTACAGTAGTGAGTCTCATCAGGCTGGATGGCTGCCTTGTGGTCCTGTACCTCTGTCAGTAGATTACCTGCTTACATGCGATGGCATGTGAGTGAGTTCACCACAGAGAGGGCACGAAAGCCAGTCGTGTGCACCGCGCCGACGATGCCCAACATAAATGGCCAGAGGGGCCAAATAACACAGCAGGAACCATGTATATCCTGGGGCGCTCAGGTGCAGGAGCTGGATTCCCACAGTGCTGTCCCAGGACAGGTCTGTGGGTAGACTCAGGCTTGCTGTTTATTCAGCTCGCTCCAACAGAACAGCAACCAGCACAGGTAAAAAGGTTAAAACGTTGTATGTTTTTCAGTAAGTATAAAGGCTATATGAAATCCAAAAAGAGATAAACACTATTTAGTTTGTGGACATCACAGTGACAAGGTGCTCATTGGAAAATTGAGTATGCACAGGATTATCCAGAAAGAAACAAAATCCAAGGCACACTCCCATACGTCCAAAAATGTTGCAATGCATTTTTGTTGGTCCGGATGTTTTATCTGTCTTTCTAGATAATCCTACAGCAGTGATTCCCGATATGTGGTCCGGGGACCACTGGTGGTCCACGAGGCTCCACCTGGTGGTACCCAAGAGCCTTTCTGACTGCCATCAGCCTATCAGCAAATGCTGTTGTGTTGTTGATGTTTATCTGTTTATGTGTTGATTATTTGTGGTCTGACTCACAACAGTAGCCTATTAGTATTTTGCCTTTCTGATGCTTATTGTATGGTTAAATCAGTGATTTTGTTTTATGGAGGAAAAATGTTGGTAGCCACAGTGGGAAGTGGTACTTGGGAAATGTGGTTTGGTGCATGTGGTACTTGGTCTGACAAGTTTGGGAACCTCTGTCCTACAGCAAGGGAAATGGGAGTTTACGGAAGTTCTACCAAGAGACGGAACTAGTTACGTCATCACATTCAATTATCCAATAACAGCCTGCCATTCGTCCAAGCGGTCTGGTTAAAAGGAGTGCCCCTCCTACCTGTCTATTGCTCTTGTCTCCTATGCATTGCAGCATCAACCCACCACCTCCCCGGCTTCCACCCCAGTACCACCAGGTGAAGGCTCCTTTCCTAGAAGGGGAGGGTTCCGACGCCCCTGCCAATCCATGGCAGGTCCGCCGTCACGTGGCTGATCATCCGTCACGTGGCCGATTCCCGGTCACGTGGCTGATCCCCCTTTTGGCCAAGGAGCTCTCCGCCAAAGACAATCTTACATTCAATAAATCTTGTTAAATCTTACATTCAATAAACATGTTAAATCTTGGTTGGTGTTGTGTGTAGTCTCTTAAGGTAGAATTGGTATTGCCACTGTTGGGCAGAAACTTTGTATCTCCAAAATATCAACCTTGTTTATTAGATGGATAGACAATGCATTTCTGAATTTATCCAATGAGTTTTGAAAAGGTTTTTCTGAGGTCTGAGAATTTTCTTCGGCCATAGAGCAACATGTAATCCTTCAATTGAAATGAAAACACGAAAATCAACAAAATTGGACATATGAGTTTTTCCACCCAAAAGTGACGATACATGCCTGGAAATGGAGGGAGTGGTGGCGGGTGGTGTATCTGCAACCCCCAAACCCCACCCCCACCTCCAGCCTCCCCCAATCCCTAGAGCTGACACATTTCATGGCTGCCATAAAGAGGAGACACTGCCCTCAATTTCCTATGAAAGAGGCCTAAACAGGGTACAGGCAACAAAGGATACTTTCTTCTCCACCTCTTTCACTTAGGAAAATGTGATTATTATTAGGAGACTCCAGCGCTTTTATATTTCTTGAAAATATTTATGCAGAAGGAGTAGAAAAGAGTGGGTTAAGGAGAGAGAGAGAGAGAGAGAGAGAACATGGTCTAAACTGGTTGCATAGCCTTGAGAGTCGAGCTGTGATTTATGGGGTGTCGAAAGAAAGATTAACAACCTATTTTTTTCTATTTATCTTTTTCTTCTTGCTTGTGTTGTCTCAGAACGTCTTACATGAAGGATTTAGGGTGTGTGTGTTGTCGGGGATTTTGACGCTACAAGCAAGGTGCCAAGTTAGGCTAAAGCAACTGCAGTCAGGCTGTCTGCAGCAGTCGACGTGAAATTAGAATTCAGTTGATGAAGCAACGCTGAATGATGCAGGAAAGTTAGCTGGGTGGTTATTTGTCAATACTGCAGGCCTTGTCTTGTCTGTGTTCAGACACCACGCCGTATATCTCTCATCACATGACCGAGTCATGTGATGAGAGAGACTGTGCCTGAGGGGGGAGAGGAGAGCCTCTCTGTGGGTCTGAAATGATTGTTTTGCTCCTCTGAAGTTTGTATTTGTCTATCAAGAGGCATGGTGGAGGCGGGGGGTGGTGGGGTGGGGGGGATGGGGGCAGCCCTAAAATCTGACAAATTGCTGAAAATTGCCTTCACGCAGTCATTCCTGTTTGGACACACTTGGCACATCTGGTTGTGATCTGGCAACAAAAAGAGCCAGGGCTCTCAGACTGGTGCCACATTATGACCCCCCTCCTTCTTCTTCTGCTCCTCCTTTCTGGCTTGGTGTGCAAACATATTGAGGTTCATCCCTCTATCTCTCTCTCTCTCTCTGTGTCTCTCTCTCGCTCTCTCTCTCTCTGTGGGGGGCTTTGAGCTGATGGGGCTTTGTAGTGATGTTTGGCAGATGTCCCACTGGAGCATTCCTGAGCTCGTCTCTGACTTTAGGAGTAACGGTGGTTGTTTGTAATTGAGGCGTCCGCAAAGATGAACGCAGCACTGTGACAGTGCAAGCAGCACACATGTTCAAAGGGAAAGCTGCTCACAATCTGGCAACTTTAGACAGAGGCAATAAAAAGATGGTGGAGATATATACTCTCTGTGTTTGGCACGATACAGCACACGGGCCCACGCACACACACACACACACACACACACACACACACACACACGCACACACACACACACCGACACACATAAATGATAAGCACTTCAAAAGTGGATCATCACAGTTTAGAACGATCTCTTTGCTGGTATGTGTCTCTGATCGCAGTGTGTGGTATACTGTAGCAGCAGCAGCAGACAGTCTTATAAACCTTCACCTCATTGTTTTAGTGCTAGGTTTCACGAATCTCCATGCTCTGTCTGGACAACATTTTTTTAGCAGGCATCATAGCTGATATGTTTTCCATGTTACGACTACTAATGTTCTAATGTTGTCTGCACTGACGAAAACAAGAAGTAAACTACTCCAACGACTCAAAATGCTCTGAAACCAGATGTCAAGCATATTGTAAGAGAAACAATTAGACCATGGCCGACATATTTTCGTTTTCTGTTTCACATTATGTAGCTAACGCGTTAAACACATCTAAGTGCCAAAAATACATTTGGCTGAGCTGCTTATTATGTTATCAGGTTTTTGTTTTTACCTTCTCATCTCTGAAAATATGCAATTTGTATCACGAGAGATGCATAGCCTACATGTAGCGTATGTGGCAAATAAAAAATGCATTTTATTGAGAAGTAGAGGAGAGGTCATGGGTAAATACTTGGTACTGTCAAACGTGCAGCTGAGCAGAGTTGGGAGAGAAAAAGTGAGTGCACAGCTGCAGACTCGGAGGCCTCAGCTTCTCAAATTGCTCCTGCCTCAGTTTCCTGCCCTCCTCACCGACTGGGCCAAACCAGGCCCTTATTAGGCCCACCCCCACCTTAATAATCCATGATGTCACCTCAACATCACTTTTTTGTTTTTCTTCCATTTTTTTCTTCGCCCTCGCCGCCGCCGCCGCCGCCATTGTTTGTTAAACATGAACAGGTGTGGGAGCGGAGGAGGAGACGCAGCCAATCCATTTGGCCGGTCTCTTCTGTTCCCGTCCGTCCGTCTATCTGTCCATCCGCTGCTATCACCACATCTGCTTCAGTTTTGACTTCCCCCGGCTTGTTTGTCCATCTGTATTTGTGTTTCTTCCCCCCTCTCTTTCCTCCGTCCCCCTTCGGTGGAGAGAGGCCGAGGAATGATCAGTCAGGCTTTGATGCCGCTGGCCCCTGCCCTGGCTTTCCACAGCACATGAGCCCAGGCAATTACGGCAGCGCTCCTAGCCGACTGCTATTACTCTGTAATGCTCCCGTCTGGATCAGGAGGAAGAGGAGGAGAGGAGGAGGAGGAGGAGGAGGAGGAGAGGGTTTTGGCAGAGCTGCAAAAGCACAATTGCACATAATCTCGGCACTCACAGATTGTAAGCATGTGTTATTATGATACAGCCTGTCAGAGGTTTTGGAGGTGGGGATGCTGTGAAGTATAAGAAGAGGAGAGCGAAACACCCACCGAGGGATTCAACCTTTTGTTATTCGCATGGCTACGTAGCCGCTGACAAATGGGCCACATTCTGATCTGCGTCCACACGCGCTATTCATTTATGCACACACTGCATTATCGTACATCTTTTGCCATCGGGATGTGTATTTGATGTGATAGCTCTGCAAAATATATACGCCCTACTTCATATTGCAATAGAGAAAGACTATGATAGAGCGTTTTGAAGTATTCAAAGAGACTTTAGACGTCCGTGAAACTCCTAGCCTGGAACTTTTCCATCACTGTGATTGGCAGCTGCTCTCACTCAACCACTCTTCCTTGAGTGAAAAAAGAAAGAGCACAGAACATATGGGAGTCTGGATGCTGCTGCACACATGTGGCAGACAGGAAGGACCTGGGTACGGGGGGGAGGGGGAGGGCAGGAAAGATGATGGCCCCATATCCCCAGCAATCATTAGACAAGACCCCAGAAGAAGTCAGGAATCACCAGCCCATATGATCTATACTTCCCGTCTTCCCGGAATATGGAACGGTGCTTTTTTTTCAGAAACACACAGCATGGGTGGAAACAGTGAGTCTACAGCTGGTGAAAACCTGCCATTCAACGTACATAATGGCCTGTCTGTTCACTGTCCATTACAAATAAAGTGAATGTGGACCATCTCTTTGGTTAGGGACAATTATGCTCGGCATTGACAAAGTAACGCCGTCTGCCAAGAATAACGCACGGGGAGACAGAAATGGCAAAGCAAAAACAAATCCTGGAAGACCAAATGCCATATTAAAATACCACTTTGCGGAAGGTAAAAAACGTTTACCTTGAATATATATCATTCAATGCCGGATAGTTTGAAGGGAATATCATTAGTTTATGCTGCAGATATAAAAAGAACAGATCTGCCTGTATAGCCAAGAGTTTCCAGAAAACTGTAATAACTTCTAAACTACCTACGGATGGATGATAACCTTGGCACATCATCTCACTCAAACTTTCAGACTATAAACTGTGATCTCTTTCTGCTTCCAGTGCCAAGTATGAGTTGCAGCTATAGGGGTTGGCAGTGGCTGAGCTGTTTACTTGAAAGGAGTGTTCAGTATCACATTGCACCATCAGCAAAGTGTTTTCTTCTTTCAGTAAAGGTTACTAGTGCGAGTGTCACTGTGTTGTCAGTTTATATTGAATATTGTCTTTATTCGCTATGAATTTGTTTTTATTTCTAACATTCTGACTATGAGATTAACATGGCTAATCCTTGATATAAAAAATTTTGATTCAGGAAGTTAGCTTCGTCCTGTGATTTTCGGATATAGGCTGCCACC
Organism: Poromitra crassiceps; assembly: GCF_964638095.1. Lineage (NCBI taxonomy): Eukaryota > Metazoa > Chordata > Actinopteri > Beryciformes > Melamphaidae > Poromitra > Poromitra crassiceps. Next base: position 17,787,849 of record NC_139632.1, read on the forward strand.
CTGCTCCATCCCAGCATGACCTCCAATTCCCACCGAGAGAAGTGTCACCAGGAATACTGTGGTCCTCTCACCACCTCACCAGCAGCCTCTCCTTTAATTTACCCACAATACACCCCGACAGATTAAATTACCCAGAATACACCCTGACAGATTGGGGATGTATCCGAGTTGTAGAATCCCCTGTTGAAAGAGCTCGGCCTTTACACCCAAGGCCGTCAACCTCTTTGTCTTTGCGGCGGGCCAGCAGCCTCTGATGCGCGAGCCAATTTGGCACCATATGGGGTGATGATGACATGGGAAGCGGGGTATGGGCATCATGGTGTGGGGCAAAGAAGAACCACTCCATTTGTTTACTATCGTCAAAAAGTGGCCGGAAAGTAGAGAATACAAAACCGCCGTCCTCGGAAATTCCAACATTCACATAGGGTAAATCTCACTAAATCGTATATATGATGTGCTGCTCTGCGGTAGGGGCTAAAATTGCATGGCCAATGGCTTAATCCCATAAAATTTTCCAAATCAATTCCAAAACAGCACACACACATGAAACAATAGATATGCTGTTCTTAAGACTGGAGCTCACCCACCACCACCCCCACCCGGCACTCCTCTATCCCGCTCCGCCTCACACCTGCTGTGTGCAGTGAGAGCAGGGAACAACTGGAGGCCTGCACAGTGTGTGTGTGTGTGTGTGTGTGTGTGTGTGTGTGTGTGTGTGTGTGGTGGGGAGGGGGGGGGGGGTGTCCATCTATGTGTGCGTTTGTTTATGGAAGAGCACACAAGCGAGCTCCCGTACGAACGCATGTGTTTTGTTGTGTACGTGTGCAGGGACGTATAAGAATGCGTCTGCGCTTGTGACACAAGGCACGGCCTCCGCTCGATTTAACCCTCTGCCGAATGCCACCGTGTCGCCAGCGCGGCTTTGTGTGGGCCACATACCTCCACTGAAGAAGAGATGGAAAAAGTCTGTGGAGCAGTAAGGCCACGGAGATTACATGGCTCCTCGTCGGCTCTGGCCTCAATAATGCCTCAAATCCAACGGGTGCCATGCTGCTGCAATTTGGAGCCTTCGTCTTTAGAGAGAGAGAGAGAGAGAGAGAGAAAAAAAAGTGATCCATGTATCTCCATTCCATCTCACTATCATTGGTCACTAAAACGACTCTCTTGATGGGGCTGTTTATGAGCATCTGTGTGCCTGAGAGAGAGAGAGAGGGCTGGTGTGTTGGAGTGTGTACGTGTGTGTGTGTGCATGCCTGTGTGTGTTTGTGTGTGTGAAAGAGAAAAGAGGCATGAGAGAGGGGATTACATGTAGAAATAGCAATGGATCAACTGAAACACAACATTGGCTTGATTTTTTAATTGCCTCTCCATTGGAATGAATGGCCGACGCAGCTGTCTGTGTGAACAGCTGCCTGCCCAAAAAGAATGGACAGAGCAGCAGACTCTGGGAGGGAGGAGAGAACAATGCGGATGAATCATACTGTATGCGGCCTATGAGGTCTTTTGCAATTTCACAAGTTTGAAAAATGCGTGCAGGATTAAGCAGCAGTTTTATTGGAAAATCACATCTGCTCCAAAGACCATTTCACAGGAAGCCTGCGAATATGCATTTTCCATGCTGTCTGGGGCAATGCAGATGCGGGATGATGTATCATTGCAGAAAGGAAACAAAAGTAGCCGATCGTTTGTCTCTTTCATATCTCGCAAACTTTGTTATTGTGGAATTTCCAGGTTTACTATTCGCAGATTTACAACTGTGGAACTTGCAGGGGGTCTGAGAGATTTGCTAGAGTAGTCTGTGTGGATTTCCTGCAGAATGTTTGTCTGACTTGAACTAAGGCCTGTTGTTTCTCTCTCTCTCTCTCTCTCTCTCTCTCTATCTCTCTCTCACTCTCTCTCTCTCTGCCTGAGGCCTTGTGGCTGGCTGCTCCACCTATATATCTATAAATCACCAGGAACGCAAGTTGATCCTGGAGCGAGCGCGCTGAGACAGTCTGGCAAGGTTCATCACATTCACATCTCCAGCCTGTTTGAAACAGTCAACTCATAACCAAACACATTTGATGGGGCATGATCACTCTTGTTTGCGAGTGCTGTTCATATCATACTTTAACCGTGAGTCTGCACCACATGAAAGAAGTGGATGAAGGTAAAGATCCCTTCTGACTGTTTTTGGTGATTGGTACCAAGTATAAACAGCGCTGTCTGGGGGGGATTTGAACAACAAAAATCAAACTAAAGAATGCAATAAAGAATTGATGTAAGAGAGAGAGAGAGAGGGGATATAGGATGAGGATAGACTGTAACAGACAGAAGTCTCATTCACTTTACACAGCGCTACATGTGCTCAGCTAACAATGGGCCCAATGGTCGTCTACTACACCCCTGTAGCTTTCTGTCCGTCTGTTAGACGCACTTTTGGAGAATATGGACCCTGTCCAACTGTGACACATGGTGCCAAGCCAATGAATATCTATGACTGTGTGTGTGTGTGTGTGTGTGTGTGTGTGTGTGTGTGTGTGTGTATGTGTGTGTGCATGTGAATGTGCTTCACATTTTTTTCCATTCTATTCTCTAGTCTTTTTTCCCCCTCTCCTCACAAATGCCCTACCCAGATATGTAGGAATTAGGCCACATCGCTCACACTACAAACCTACTCTAATCAAAGTGCCGATTCTTGAAACAGACAGCTGTTGTCATGTGCCTTAATTCCAATGGCTATCTGTCCCTGTGTAGCTGCCCAAGTACTTAGTTGGCCAGCTGAGGTTGTAGGGGAACGAGGGTTAACTTTGTCCGCCTATTTTGAACTCCTATTTGAGCCGTGGTCCATTTCACCATACGGCATATATCACAAACACATAGATCTAAGGTAAGTTTCTTTTTTTTTTTCTCCTCTCTGGCAACAACCTGACATGCCTACATGTCTGATGATGCTATTCAGGATTTCACTAAAGTTGTCCATAGAAAAGTGAATGTTGTTTTCATTTGGTAAAAAAAAAAAAAAAAAATCGAAAATCGCCATTCTTGTGTTAAGGTCGGCATTAAGGAGTTGGGAGTCTTTTGGAGTGTCAATATGAGTCATAACAAACATAAAGCATGTCATTTTCAATCTGGGATCTTGTTAAAAATGTGTTGTAGAGGATGTCGTGCATGGTCCCATATAACCACAGCTGAAAGGTTTGCCGTTTTCTATAGGGTGAATGTAAATGTAAGAAACATCTGTTGAAAAGTGAAGGGGGAAAACAGAAAAAAACCATATCCATTTCCCAACGCTTAGCACGGACATTTCCCCACCTAGCAGATCTGTGCTCAAAGCATTGCAGTCAGTTAATCAGACCTGATTGGTAGATGTGTACATATTATAACGTATGATCTTCCCATGTTCATGCAGTTCTGACTTCCTTAAACCTATCCGTGCAGGAAGAACATTCTTTGCATGCCTTCTGGAGTAAAGTTTGGTTGATCAGAATGGCTAAATTTACATCCTGGCCTCATGAGTTATTGTCTATCCATCTATTCCTGGTTGAGGGCCGTTGTCTGGGTGGGCCAGGGCAGGAACACTACCAACTCTCCACAATAAAATTAAGCCTGGATCCTTCAAGTACAAAGGGCAAAATATTTAATGCATACAGATTTAATGCATACCATCGAAACCTAAAGCAGATTTGAAAATGTACTTAATTTAGCTGAAAAGCTCAAACCCGAGCAACACATTAATTCCACGACCCCTAGAATGCCATAGCTTAATGTTAACTGTTCAAATCTATGCAAATGAGAAAAGGAAAGAAAAAAATCGTTTCCCTAATGTCTTAACCACTAATGTTTGCTTAACGTTTACCCATCTGTGGATAGGTCCCGGTCCTGGATCAGTATCGCTGCACTCGGTCAGAGGTTTACAGTTTCGGCACGGGAAGCCAGAGAAAAAGTGAGGTGTAAAAAGAAAGCAGTGAAGATTCCTCAGGTTGTGGGTGACAGCATGGGGCACAGGGAGCATCAGGTTTGACTTTATGTGCTTGACGGGGAACTCGCCCACTAACACAGTTGGATGAACATGCAAAACTGAGAGAGAGGGAGAGAGAGAGAGAGCATACAGTTACATGTCTTATCTCTGTCGTAACGTGATCGAAATTGATTTAGAATTTGACATTCAGCAGTTGGATAGCTGTGTTTAAAGAACTTTTTCTTGGGCAGTCCTTGATTAACAATGTAACATAGTATATTTTCTTAATAATAATACAAACATGCCTTCACCTCTACAGTTAAAACCCTGAAGCATTACAAGCTCGTCATGAGAGTTTTGTACTTATTGAGAATTAATTAGCGAGCCCCTTTCCGGGGAATTATCTTTTCAATTCCGAGTGGAAAGAGTTGTCAGAAGTCATTACAAAGCAATTTGTTGGGCCGCTTGTGAAATGCACCCTGGCTCAGGTGTCAAGAAAAAAGACAGGAAACGAAGGCAGGCATGTTCAAACAAAGTTAGACATCGGGAATAAGAACGAGGCAAACGAAGCCATACATTTTGTCACTTGGGCTCTAGATGTTGAAAATCTTGCACAAAGTCAGAAAAGGCAGGACCAAAAAAAAACAAAAAACGGTTTGTTTTCTGCTGAGGTGATAGTTTCAAGATTGGGGAGAGCTTTAACCCTCAACACACACATAGGTAGTGCTGGGGTCGGGGGTCAAATGGCCCTGAACTCTCTCCCTTTAGGCGGAGGGGATCAGAGGTCCCTCTGTGTGTTGCTCTCCCATTTATTTTGCCCATCATCCCTCATCAGGCCGGGCTGACCCGCTGACCCCGGAGCTAGGGTTACCTGTCAGTCGACTGTCTATTCACGAGCACAGGGCTTGACGCTGTGTCAACAACATTTACTCTGTGAAGAGGAGAGGGAGAAGAGAGGCAGTTAGGACCTACGTTGTGAAGTTTGATGCAATGACGAGGCAAGCGAGAATAAGTTCAGTAGATTCAACGTGTTTTCAGGTGAATTCGCAAAAAATCTGCCTTTTACGTTCCTCCTTGAAACCAGGCCTCAGCGGTGCAGGGCCCAGACTAGCGCGCTCTCTAAACAGATGATACACTTGTGTGATAATTCCTGTTTACTCAGAGACAAAGATCCAAAGGAGCATAGTAAACAGATGCCTGCATGGCTGCCTACCGAGGGGGTGCCTAGGAAAACACTCGGCAAGCCCCCCCTCTGTGTGCTGTCAGGTATCAATCAGGGCCCCGTAAGTGGGATCCTTGAGTGGAGATGCTATCAGCGCCACCCCGTATACACTCACACCAGAGTTTCCCTTATCTCTGCTGAGATAACATGCCCCCCACCCCCACCCCTCACACAGCGAGAGGCCTGAACCAGGCACGCTTTCTGCATGTCTCTCTCTCTCTCTCTCTCTCTCTGTATCAGCTGTGTTTCTGGCCTCTTCACTTGAGACGGGGGCCGTTAGAAAAAAGAGGGGGGGAAAGAGTCAATTTGCCTTGGTTCCTGTTTAAAATTCAATAAGTCTATCTCTTATATTACAACTGCGTGGTGCTGGCGGGGGCTACAGAGGGCGCGTGCTCCTTCTGATCTCAATCTCTGATGTTATCGGGCTTTGGGAGCAACATGATACACCTCTCAGTTGACAAATCTAGATGAGCATGAAATTAAATAGAAATCAGAAGCACGAAACGTCGCAGATTTCTTACAACTGCACTTTTATTATGTCATCAATATTTCTGGGAAAAACTTTCTAAATGATACGTTTGATTATACAAACTAAATTGCTTAAGTTTGATGGTTTCCACGTTGAGACAATGAGAACAGTTGATTCGGCTGCTTTGTATTTGCAAGTTAACAGCTGCAGTGCAAATGTTTGACAGACGATTACATAATTTATCCGTAATTAGATTAGATTTGAATGCAAAGTTGCCTTTCAAGTTTTATTGCCGTGAATAATAGAGATGCATGAAATAATGTGTTACCTCAGCAGTTTCTATAAATGTGTACTGTATTATCTAGCGTGTGACATCAGTGTAGCTTTGCATTGTTTGAAAGGATTGAGATGAGGAGATGGTCCTGGACTGGCCCAGTTTTGGGGTTTTTCTCCAGACCACAGCACGATGTGCCTAATAACAAAAACAAGCATCCCGGTGTGGAGCTGGTCCCGCAGTGTGAGGACCTTAATGAGGACCATGTGGAGCTGCCCAGACACACAGGCAGAGGAAACCCAATACCTCACTCCCTCTTTTTCTCCCCCTTCCTCCTTCTTCCCAGCCCTCTCTCTCTCTCTCTCTTTCTCACTCTCTCTCACTTTTTCTCACTCTCTGCTTTTCTTTCTCCTTCAGCACGCTCCAAGCCAATCTCTGGCCTAGCCAGAAAACTCTCGTCTCTGTCTAATTATAAATATACACATATAGGAGTTTTATCTATTATTTTTCAGAAGCCTTTCAAATCTGTTATTTCCTGTTTTCTTCACTCTTCAATCGAAACATCGTCTCATCTATTTTTACATTTCTGTAGAAAATAACCCAATTATATATTCAATCTCTCAGATCTGTCTAGATCTGTTTTTCATGTTCGTTTCCAAAGTTCTCTTTTACATCTATGTCTCCTAAGGTTCTTACAGACCGACTCTCCGTCAGTTAAAGTCTGCTTGGAGGCAGACAGACTCTTTTTGCCCCTATTGTATCAGAACAAGTGACCCAGTGTCAGGAGTTAAAAATGCACTGGCCTCAGTCTCATGTTTTTACCCGATACATCCTCGTCCACCCCCCCACTCTGTCCGGCTTGTTCTCGAGGTGGAATATGCATATTTGCTGGGTCATGCAATGCAATATGCTCATAAGGAAAGACCAGAAGAAAGAGGTCTTTCTCCGCCCATCAAGCTTGACGGACCAGGGAGGTTCTTTCATGTGAAGAATTCATCCCAACCGTCCACCTGGATCAATTAACTGTTTGCTTCACTGGGTTGTGTTTGAATGATGCCAAAGTCCCATCGGTTCCTCAGTGAGGAGCCTCAGCTCATTTGGTCATATAGACAATTGACTATTGAGAGTAGTATGATTCACGCCACAACTTTGATTTTGTTGTCTCCAAATTACATGTAGCACACATTTGCCTCACATGCTTCAGCTTGAGAATTCATCTTGCACACTACAGATGCATCTTTTGCCACTATTGAGTTGATTCTATAGACCCTTTGCATGGCATCCATTTTGTGTCTCAAAGGCAGGATAAACACAGGTGTACCAAAAAATGAATTAGGGTTTCCAACTTCCAGTCCATTTGGGGCCCTAATTAGTGAGTTGGTTGCACCTGTGTTTATCCTGCCTTTTAGACACAAAATGGCGGCTGTGAAAACGGTCTATTGAATCCAAATTTGACATATTTTGTTTTCGGTTGTCTTCACTAATTACAAAATAAACTAAACAACTTTTATTTCTCCCCCAACCCAGGCGATGTCACCAATTGAATCTGAAGACAAACACTGTAACAGGTGAGACATACCTGGCAGGAATTCATTTGAGTTTGGCGTATATTTGCACTATCAACAACACTTTGCCACACGGCGTCACTGCCCCATGTCCAGGTTATCATGGGGAATATGAAGTCTATAACCTGTTTGGGGAATTTGAAATGTGACCATAAAGCACAGTCATAAAGCAGATCAACCAACCAAGCCTCCAAAATTAGCTGAACAAACAGAGTAAGGTAGAGCCCTCTGGGGGGATCAACTTGGCACACTGGATCCAGTGTGACGGAGGCCCTTCTGGCAGCACAGAACAATCCAAACGTTCCACTTGGCTGGAGCTGTCTTCGTTTCCCCGTCCACTATATATATCAGCCCCACATCAACATGGGCCTGTGAAGACCTTTCACAAGACTGACAGGCCACCTGAATCACACAATTGTGTGGCCGGAGGAGCCAGCATGTGTATAGAAAAACCAGTGATCCAGTAACTGTCTGGGTTCACTTCTCTCTCATAAAGTCAGGAGGGAGGTGTATAGCTACAACCCCAAAGGGTCCAGCTGTACCAATGCAAAGCTCTGAGTCTGAGTTTTAATCTAATTCTAGAAATGATGCCCGCTATGACTGTTGATTTTCTTTATACCAATATTTTATTCGGTAATTGGCTGGTCCATTAAAATTCTTTATCCGCATGGCACGAGAACCACAGAATGTGTCTGAGGCGAAGGCCGAGAGCGAGCGGTTCTGTGTGCCTTGCAGATGGTCCGGCCTCACAGCAGCTGTGCAAATGAAAGACAGAGTGTCGTTTAAGGAGTGAGAGAGATGGAAAGTTGGCCACAAAAGGAAAAAGAGTAACCTACAAGTTGCTAACTGAAAATGTAATGGAAAAAATAATAGCACACAGAGGTTTGCCGAGAGAAAATAATTCACCGAGAGTAATTCTCTCAGAATTTTGAACGTGATAAAAACAGACAATGTCCATCTTTTGTTGGCATGTCAAACTACACTTAGTAACCAGAAAATAAGACTTTGTGACAACTGTGCACACTACTACTACTAATAATAATATAGTAGTTATAACGTCCATTTCTAGCTTCAAAACATAGTGAGCACTTTATGCATTTGTCAGGTATATGTTTAAAATATTTATGGTCACCAGACCAGACTAATAGAGCAGTGATATAATCTATTAATTTGCACTCATACCACAATTGTTATTCAAACTCCATTATCCAAGCACCAAAGATTAAGTGAGAAAACAACAGGTGAGAAAAGTAATGCCTTAACACTGAACACACACACATGCACGCACTGCAGACCATTTGCTTTCAGCTTGGGGGGGGGGGGGGATCAAACAGGACAGTTGTCCCTCAGTGCTTTGTAGTGCAAAGAGAGTGAGTGCTGGCCATGAAGAGTTTAGTTACATTCTCTAATAGCCTGTTTCAGTTCTGCATGACAAAAGCTTGATTACTTGACACCCTTTGAATATACTGAATGACAACAACAAAAAGCTGTTTCCCTTACGATTTCTAACCAACAGCATATCTTATTATAGATAATCGATAGTTATAGCACTATTATTATGACGATAGCCTTGTTATTATTGGTTTATCTGAGGAATAATTTCGCACAGTCTCCCCTCATGTTGTTGCAGGCACTTTCCATCGGCCTCATCCTGGTAATTGCCAGCACTACATGTAAATATCAAGTGGTTAGTGAATAATTAGTCTTTCATTGGCCAACAATCACCTCTGGGCCCCGTCTCCACTTTAGACCCCTCCCCCGTAGAGCCGCCCTGAAGACAGGGGCCCCTTTTGAATGACAGCGCTTTGGGAAGGGAGACGAATTTTTGTCTGATTTCCCGCAGCCACAGCGTCGATGAGAAGCAGTCGAGGAACTCCATTCTAACTGAATGGATTGGTATGGGGAGAAGCGGACCTCCAAACTCGGCTAAGCGGCAGCTTTGGGACTGTATAACACTGACCATGGTTTTACTTTCGCTGCTGTTTCGACCAGGTAAGACTTTTCTTTTTTTGCAATCCGTGCTGCTCCACTCCAGTCTGCATGCAAAACACTTTCCCGCACCCTGGAATGGAGGTGGGGATGGCTGGGGGGAAAACAACTTTTTGTCTGGCGTTGTGTTGTGTCCAAGTCAAATCGATTCGCACTCTTAAAAGCGTGGTTTGAGCCTGTTTAGTTGCTCATTATTTGAGTTTGAAGTGTTCGGTGTTTCAAGAAGTGTGCTTTAAAGTGATCCCGTTCTTGTTGAGTATCCAAGCCTCCAGCCGACAACTGCAACTTTGTATCGCTAGCTGGCACGAGTTCACTTACTTTACGCACCTTTTGACTACTTGTGCGTCCTGGACAACAGAACACCACTAAACAAGTTCTATCCAAACGTCAAACGGTTACCGTGTGTTTATTAAGCATACATATCGCTGCGATCAAGGGTTTAACGTTATACCGTTACCAAGTTGCGTGAAGTTGAGGCTAAGCTCCCAGTTAGCATAGCTCGATAGCAACAGGCGTCCCGCAGTTATTCCAAAGAAAAGCAAAGCCGCTTGTTTTCACCAAAAAGTAACGTTACTTGCCGCTAAACGAACGCAAAATGTCTAAAGTTATTTTCAATATCTGAGTCGCGACTGCAGTGATTACAGCCGACGTTGACTGTCTTGGTATTTGGGGAGTTAACGCTGAAGTTGTCCGCGGTGTTTTCCCCAATTCATGCTTCATTTGTTAGCTACCATGCATGGGGGTCCAACTTGTCGGCCTCTGAACGTGTTGAGTTCTCCCGAAGCTTCTCTCCAAGCCACAGCTACATGCAGGAGCATGTTTTGTTTTGTTTGGATCGTTTAGTCATTTAATACTTTGTTGCCAAATCGTGAGGTCTACGGTGTTTTCCCAATGTTTGTTTTAATGTCAAGGACACCCAAAGTGTTCAGTTTAACCACACATTTGATTAGATGTTACCATAGAGAACCCCATGTGATGAGGGGGTGATTTGGTTATTATTATTATGTGCTATAATGTTAAATTGTAACTATTCTTAACAGTTTTAAACTTAGGTGTTAAAGGGGTCAGTGAAACCTATCATCATCAGAATATAGTCATTTATATACATTGTGTTATTGTGCTAACTAACCTCTGGGGAGTGAAACAGTAAAGTTAGTGAAATAAAACAGAGCCTCACATGCTGGGGACCCCCTGGAGGCCCCATCAGGACCCCTGGAGGTCCCCAGACCCCACTCTGGGAACCATTAGCGCAGATGCACATTGTTATGGAACAACTTGTTGAAGTTAAGGAAAATAGTGTCATGGTTGAAATATGCAAAGAATAAAGGCCCAGTTGCTAAAAGGTCATACATGTAAAATGACGTTGGGTAGTCTTAAAAAAAGAAGAAAAGTTTGCAGTTGTGCAGTGTCAACTGCAATTTAATTTAGACAAACCCACCACATCTCTGCACCATCATAGGTGATGAATCAGCTTAATTTGAGTTTATAATGAGCCTATAATAATAATAATAGTAATGATGGTAATTTAAATCCTGTATTATAAGCTAATCATTCTTAGCTAGCCCTGGCCCTATGCTGTGGGGGGAAAGTGAATATTTAATGGCTGTCAAACTATTAGTCTAATTATTATTATGGTGTTTATCCAAAGATTAGGCCTCAAGCCAGACAAATACAGCATCTTTCTATTGAACATAACCTACCTGTGTGTGTGTGTGTGGGGGGGGGGGGGGGGGGGGGGGGGGGGCTGCTATTTGCCTTCCCACTTTGGTCATTTCATCTTTCCCCACGTGGCCCTCACATTTGTTGGTTGCGTACTAAGAGGCAGAACATAAAGACCCTTTGGGGAGATGCATGGTTGTTGATGGCTGTGTAGGCAGTGATTGTCAAAAAGTGTCAATCACAGCAGACTCGGGTGACCTTGCGGCTAGGTGGGGGAGGCCTGGTGGAATTCAGAGGAGGGGTGTAAAATGCCTCTAACGTTGACCTCTCGCACTCCATCTCAGTTTTATCTGGGCTCATTTGGAAGTGCAGGAGGGACTGTGAGGATGCATTCATCATTTGTCACAATACCATCCACAGTGTGGCCCCTACTCTGTGAAGGGGGAAGGAATGGTGTCAAAGCTTCTCATGCAGCCAGATGTATATCTCCGTGCTTATCTGGCTGCCTTTGTCCAGACTGTTTGGAGATTAGATAGAGCATACAAGTAAACAGAGAAGCAGTCACTTGTCATTGAATCCCAGTCGTGGAGTAAAAGTGATGTATGTGGATGCTGCCTGATGTGTTGACCTGTTGTTTTCTGTTTGAAATGGCAAAGCAGATACCAACAATGCAGCGGATGTTAATATCCTACCTGCCACACCTTAATAAAACAGTCCAAAGATGAAATACAATTGATTAACCTCCCCACTCTTATTTCCCACAGAAGAAGCCATAGCTGGTATATTTTGCTCGATAACACATGTCCCACTTCTGAGTCATAACTTGACAGGAAGTCCAGAATTTAGGCTACGCCACACAAATATCCTGTGCTGCTGTGCCTTGCCCCCCCTCCTCCTCTTAGCCCCCCCTCCTCCTCTTAGCTAGCAGTCTGGACTCCCAGTCGCTGAACAAGCATGGCTCTTTGTGATTTTCCTCTTGGGTCTGAAGCGAGCTGCCTCCATACGCTGACTGAGCCATGGCGTGCCATGCAGTGTAGCTTAATGGACTCCTATTGCCTCAGCAACAGCCAAACCACATTCAACACCCTTAGGCAAACTACACAGGTCGCTTTCCTCCTACAGTGAGGCTGTATGCTGCTTCTATGAGGGCTCGTTGGGGGAAATAACTTTTGACTGACTCTGTAGCACAGTGTGGGATCGTGGCCTTGTGGGCTCACCTATGTGGATTTTAATGGCTCTCCTGATTGAGGTAAACTAGACAGGGGGGAAAGTTTGGACTCTGCTGCCTCACGTACTGTGCTTGGCAAATGTAATGTATCCATATTCTTAAACGTAAGATCCCTATTATGGCCAAACTTTTTGTTTTTTTTACTCCAGATTTGTGTTCAGGACCATCTTTAAAAAGAGGGAGGTTACTGATGCAAAATAAGCAAAGAAGACAGATTTTTTTAACACATTTCAAACCTGCCTCTTAATAGCTGTTTTCACCGTACTAAACATGATGTGTTAATCATATCATAATTTCACATGTGAAATGCCTATAATCGTAATCTTTTTTTGCTTTTCAGCTCACTGCCAGCAGTGTCGAATCCAGCGCTGCAATGCGGAGTACGTGGCTTCTACCTCGCCCTCTAGTGGTCTGCATGAGGACATGCCTCTGGACTTGGACTACTGCATCGCCCTGCGGGCCTACGCTCTGTGCACCCGGCGCACGGCACGCAGCTGCAGGGGCGACCTGGTCTACCACTCGGCCGTGTTCCGCATTAAGGAGCTCTTCTCTCAGCATAACTGCTCCAGCGACGGGCCCACCTCCTCCGCCAAGCTCCCCAGCACGTCTCGCCCCGTCGTGTCCGAGCTGTGCGACTACGAGAGCCGGGCGCTGGCGGGCCCGGCCGGCCAGCAGAAGAAATACGCCCACTGTGGATTATTCGGAGACCCCCACTTACGGACTTTCCGCGATGAGTTTCAGACCTGCAAGGTGGAAGGGGCGTGGCCTCTGATTGATAACCGCTTCCTGTCGGTGCAGGTGACCAACGTGCCAGTGGTCCTAGGCTCCAGTGCCACGGCAACCAGCAAGGTAAGGATGGGTTCAGAGACTCAGAGGGACGGTGCAGAGGTGGTCATCTGCCACACAACTGCCCAGCACAATGTATCCCATAGTGGTCTTTTAGCTTAAAACTAATGGAAACCAAAAATAAATGATGTGTTTTTGAGTTTGTCACAGCAGAGAAAAATTTGTTATTAACCACACAGGCAAATTTGAACGATTACAATTTTTGCCAAGTATATAGCATGTTTCAAAATCATGAAAAACGAAGCAGTATTCTCTGCTCTGAAACTGTGTGGAGGTGTGTCTGCTGAAGTTCTCCCAGTGCCCCCCTTCCTCCCGCCCCCTCACAGTGCTACACAACTTGATACATTGTGATGCATTTTTTTTTTTTTGCAGCATAGAGGCACTTCATCCTGATTGGTTCACAGAAATGATTGTGTAATAAGTCTGGCGCATAAGCACGCCCACTTTAAACCCAACATCGGGAACAGTGCAAAAACTTAAATGGCAAAATGTAGGATTTCGATTGAAACCAACGTCTACTGTTAGAAAGTGATTGTGGATTTGGGTTTCCAGGTTCTTGAAAGTGTTCTCACACTCAGTGGTCAGGTATGGCATTGGCATTAGCAGTGTTCAAATCATGACTTCATTGTTAGGGTTAGCCATTTATACCCATATTAGGAAATTCAACATTGTGGACATTGCAGAATTGGATTTATGACGGCTTTGTAACTCATGGCACACGAGCAGCAGGCACTTATTTCTGAGTCCTGGCTTGTTAGCTGAAGGCTGAAGTATTGGCATGAAGAGTATTGAAACATTGGAAGGTAATAGTCAGTCAGTCCACGGTGCCTCTAGCATTCCTCCTGTCCTGCAGCTCTCTCAGATCTATGAGCAGAGGAGAGGAGGGAGTCCTTGAGTGGTGTTGAATCACAGACATGCTCGAGCGCCTTACCTTCAACACATGGGTGGTCATATGGTAGTGATTAACACTCGCTCAAACATTTTCCTCCACCACCACCATCTGGAATGTTTTTTTCACCCCTCTGGTCAAATAATTAACTGGGCCCTTTTTGTGTAAATATGGAATAATGTGGAAAAATAAAGGAATTATTGGGCCGCAGCAGCGGCAAGGCCTTTTTTTGGGATCCCATTAATTAAATCAGATGGTCTTTCAATTTTGTGGCAGAATTCACTATCGTCATATCTTTATCTCTATTAGGTCCTCAAACTTAGCTCGGTATGTAAAATTACCAAGGAGATACTAGGCTTATAAAGCTCTTTTGTAATACTAATTCTGTCCTTGGATAGATAATAACTGATTTCTTTCTTAGCTCCGTCGTTTTAATTGGCGATCACCTCCTCATTTCCTAACCTAGCTGATTTTCAATTAAATCCCCGCCCTCTGCTTTTTGGCCCATGCAAACAAACTGGGCAACATTGCATAAAATTAGCTTTGAAGTAGGCTACACATTGGAGAGCGCCGGGATTTTCAGAACAAACTATTTCAAAGGAATTTGCAGCCGTGCGTTCTGGGTGGGGAGACTAATGCAAACCTGTAGTCTGCGTACGCCTGTGCCAGTGCCCGCATGCTCCCACACCGTGCTTTTCCAGTTGTTTTCAGCTGTCAGACTTAAGACAGGAAATCGTCCATCAAATACAGTATCCCCCCGTAACTGTAAACTTAACCACAGCCACCGCCTTGTCAAGTAGCTTTGAAGAAGTCGAGGTTTAGGCCCCAGTTTTTCAAATCTCGCCTGGAATACAAATTGAAGTCACTTATTGAGCAGGCCGGGCGCACGGTGCCAGCGTACTAAAGAGATTTATGGAGTCTTGAGGCATGGAGAGTTTTCCGTGTGTCTGATCCTACATTCATGGAACAATGCCAGAGTTATTGCCATCATTTCTGGCGTTATTAGTGATTTGTGGTAGGGAAGAATGGATAGGCGATGGTGAATGCCACACATTTGTGGGTATTTTGGTTCATTTGAGCTCTCTGTGTTTGGTTGATACATTCCAGTGGTCTTTGTATAGACGAGTCATCAGATTACAACAGAAAGTAAATGACTGTCAGTCAACTAGGGCAAAAAAGCACAGTGTGGACTTTAAATCACAAACACCTAGTCATATTTCCCCACCTCTGAGCCCCTTTCACAGACTGTTGAAATGTTTGGTCTCCTGCTGCCACCTTGTGGCTTTGAGTGGCACTACTCCTACTTGGAACTATAGGGAATCTCTTCAATTGTTTGTAGTATTAATTGGATTCATGCAAATAAGTGACATACTAGCTCATTTAGCAGTTGTCCTATTTTAGGGGAAAAATATCAAACTTTAAAGTCAAATGAATATGCTGTATTGCAGTAGTTCCCAAACTTTTTTTGGCTTCAGTACCCCCTTTCTCTGATTGCTGAATCCAAGCACCCCCCTTTACCCTACCCGACTACAACATTTTGCTTAGAAAACTGCAAGAGAAAACTATGATGCAATGAATGAACGATAACCCACCTTTTTAAGAATATAACATTACAAAATAAGAAATTAAATAGTGCCTCCTGAGGAGATGCATGTTATGTTTCATTTATTTTCATGATTTATTCTGATATCTTTCTATTTTCCCCTTCCTCTCAAGTACCCCCCTGTAGTACCTCCACATACACCTAGGGGTACGTGTACCCCAGCTTGGGAACCACTGCTATATTGCAAAGTCATTTAAACCATGAATTAACACCGCTCTCATGTTTCCCCTCTGCTTCAGATCACAGTGATCTTCAAGTCCTACCACGGCTGTACGGAGCAGAAGGTGTACCAGGCCACCACTGAAGACCTGCCCGTGGCCTTTCAGGACGGGACGCGCACCGGCGGCGAGAGCGGCAGCCTGCTGATCGCCGAGCGCGGCGGCTCGGCGGCCGGCCGTCAGGTGAAGATCCAGGCGCGCTACATCGGCACGTCCATCATCGTGCGACGCGTGGGCCGCTACCTGACCTTCGCCATCCGCATGCCGGAGGACACCCTGGACTTCTCGGAGGACAACGGCGGGCTGCAGCTCTGCCTGCACGGCTGCCCGCGCAACGAGCTCATCAAAGAGCACACGCTGGGCCGCCAGGGCCAGCACCCCCGGCCCAACACGGAGCTGGGTCCCCTGCGGCCCCCTCACCAGGTCTATACGGTGGAGCGGGCCACGGCCAAGTGCAGGGAGACTCTACAGGTGGAGGACGTGTACTTCCAGTCCTGTGTGTTTGACTTGCTGACCACAGGAGACCCTGAGTTCTCCCTGGCAGCCTACGGCGCTCTGGAGGATCTAAAGGCTCTGCCCCCCAGTAAACTGAAGCAGAACTCCCCAAGGACTCCTCGTCTTCCCAACCACACAGCAGCAGTCAGCAGCACCCACTCCCTGCTCCCACTCCTACTCCTCCTCCTGCTGCTTTTGTAAAAAAAAAAGAGAGAGAAACATGGAAACAAACAGAACGTGGAAGCATTACCAGCTTGAGGAAAGAGTGACCTAGAGCTCAGACATTATACATATATATATAAATATATATTATTTTTTTGTATTTTTGGCATTTGTGAATGTTTTGGTCTTTTCCTGTTTTTGTCATTTGAAGGATTTAGCACTCATAAAAGATGCCATTTTCTCCAACACCCCTGCATTTTCTGTGGATTCATACATACATACATACAGGCCACTATGCAATCATGTGGCATTGATATGGGGGTTAGGTACGTACAAAACGCTCACTCCATTTTCACAAACCTCCTGCAAATTGGATGAGAACACACAAAGAGTCTTTAAAAATGTGAAAACTCATAGGATGATAGTCTGTGCTGACCTCAAGGCAGCTAATCAGATCTTTGTAAATATTTCATTTCCACTGAGAAACTTATAACAACCTCACAACGGGTCATGGCTTCATTATGTAAGGAGTTACATATGCCGAGAATGGTCTTTTGTTTGTGCAGAGATTTCTCTTTGGTTATCAGATCCTGTATAATCCAGTAATATCATTAGCACTTAATGGTTTTAACACTCCAAGTTCGGTTTATTTCAATGCTTTCTGAAATTGGCATGCTAATTACACAGGATCCAACAACTGTATGTAAAAACTACCTATCCATGATGTGTCTGGTGTGATATTCTTAACCGTTCTCTATATTCAAGTTTGACATTTTGATCGCTTCAGTGAAACACTCCCTCTTCAAGCTGCTTGGCTTCCAGTTTTAATGGTACAAAACAAATCTCTATATAATAATATATTGAAAGAGTGTATATATGTGTTTTATATTGTGTACATTTGACTGTGTATAGACGTTTTAACTGTAATATGTTTTACATTTTGTTGTGATTAGTTAGGTTATTTTCGAGTTGTTGTAAGAAAAGTTAACTAATATGTGTTGTACTGTATATGAAATTTTCTGTATTAAAGTGTCGGACACTCCTGACAATGCTTTGTGTTTGCTCTTTATTCCATCATGGTCAGTTCCTTAGTGTTGTGTTAAGTTGATGATATATAGACAATGTCAGCAGATTCATTCATGTCCTGTCAGTTGTATTCAAGGCAGGGTTCAATGGCGTCCAATTATATAGCTGTGCTATGTTGCTATGTAACAAACAAACGTGTCTGGTATGATGGCAGTGTTTTCTAAAAGCAGCTTGTCCTTGTAGGGTCCTCGTCAGTCCATGAGGGTTGATGACTGCTAGTAAAACGACAGTTTGGACACGCTGGCTGTGTAGCTGGAGGGATCCACACTATGTTCTCGGTCCCTTGTGGAAACGTTACCTCAGTGCTGAGCTGGCTGCTGGCTTTGCTTTTGTCTGCGAGAGTACTGCAGGGCTCCAAATAGGATTTAGTCTGTGGTCTGAATCCACAACAACAGCATATAGGGTAGGCTACTGATGTTGCTGCTCTTCTATATGAACACTGTACGTGGCTGTGATCACACACATAGGGATGGGGCTGTTTTGTTTCCATCCAAAAATCCATATGCAAAAGGTTTTTTTTCCCCATTGACGAGAAAGTTATTGAGAATAAATGTTCTATTAACTACTGAATTGTAGGTTTAGTTTATAATTTGAATGGAGTACAAGGTAACTTGACCCTAGCCCTTGACAAGAGACTACATGCAAGGGCTATATAGCTTTTATTCTTTCATTTGGTCACCTCTTCATCCCTCTCTTTTCACACACATCCAATCATAGTCGCTCGCTCGCTCCCTCACTCAATCTCTCCATGTTCCATTGCTTCAAATACAGATGGCACTGCGGCTAAGCTGCACGGTTTGGGAGATGGCCGATGACGGTGATGAAATGTGTCACTGTTTTTACCCACACTTACCATGACGCGTTTAGCACGTTCCAGATGGCCTAAGTCAAGTCTGCTTTGGGTGACTGTGCCTCATCACCCTTTCCCAATATCAGGAGGAGGGGAGAGCCAGTGATGGAGAGAGGGGAGGGAGGTAATTGTGGATGGTGGTAAAAACTGTCACTTGTAATCTTGTCTTGGGAAGGCAGCAGAGGGCCAGCAAGCGCTAGTTAACACGTCGACGGGTATATGGCTTCAATTGGGCCTTTTAATGGTTGCGTTTCTATACTGTCTTGGCATTTATGACATTCGTCAAACCTCTCCTTTAAGCGGATCATTTTTCATCTCCTAAATACGTGGCAATTATTCTCAGTGTGTGTTTGCAGTTAAGTTGTAAACTGTGTGTGAGTGCATGTGTCCTTCCATTTGCCTTCTAATTTTAAAGAAAGCTAAAGCGCTCCGGGCCTTGTCTTGATTCATGTCATCTTTGGAGATGCAGTCGTCTGACAGCACTGTCAGGCAGCAGCAGCTAGCACGATGTGAGACTGGCTTCTGAATTTGTTGAAAGGGGTTGAGTCTTTTGACACCGTATGAACATTTGAACTAGAGTCGAGTTCAACTTCCTTTCATGATTTTTTATTTTATTTTTTTGTTGTAGGTTGAGATTCAAAAGCTTTTTTCTCGCCTTTCCCCAAATCGGAGTGGAAGAATATTTTAAAAATAGTGTGAATATTTCATAGACTGTATTAGCATGGGGGATGTAGGCTACCATGATGTTTGCAGACAGCCGCTCAAGCCTGTATGGATCGCCTCATCCACCCTGTTTGAGCCGTCCTGTCTTGACTTTCCCCTGTAAACAAGGACAATTACCAAGCTAATGAGTTGAGAAAAAACGGCTTGAGTGATTGATACTCTCAATGGTGAAATTAATTTGATATTAATAGAGCACTTGGCAAGATAAATAGATAGTGCTGTGTGAGTCCTCTCCTTGATTGATAATAGCTAGATTGATGGCTGTCTTAATACAAGGTGTTCCCTAGACGTAAATGAGGTGGCCTTGATAAGGATACTTTGGAAGAGGATCAGGTGTTCCGGATATCTGCTCTAAGTTTGAAAGTGTTATGGTGCTTAAAATTACTTATTGTTATTTAAGGTGTCAGCCCTGAGTTAAAGAGGAGATTGGACGCGACAGATAGGATACTGTACATATTTCATTATAAACTGTTTGTTTCCCAAGGTCAGTTAGATACCAGGCTAAAGGTCAGTAGTAGCATTAACAACAGAGTAGTGGAGTTGGACGAATGAAAATGGCTCGAGCATGTGTAGAAAGCACATCAAGGTCCAATGTGTAAGATTCCTCCACAACAATATACAAACACAACACAAACACAAAGCCACAAAGTTTTGGTACAACTGTTGCTCAAAGATTGTTTAAATAATCAGACTGCATCCATCTTTAAGTCAGTGGGCCACACCTTTTATGATTGAAATGTCATATTTATGCCTAGTGGATGAAATTCAACTTGGTTGCTAAAAGGGGTTTTAAGGGGGTATTTAAGTTAATAAGAAACAACATTACTGGGTCCAAGAAATTTCCAGTAGACTATTGTGACACCTTGTCTAAAGCCTAACGAGTAAATGTGGAGTGACACCAGGAGGTTTACCGCAGGTTTAAGCAACCACCACCACCACCACCACCCCCAAAGCTGAATCTAACTGACTGTACCTGAATGCAACGTGGGTCTCCTCTGGGTGAGAGACATTACAGAGAAAGTGAGAGAGAGGGGAAAAAGTGCTGGCATTGACGGAGTTAATGGGGGGGCCAGGGGGGCCAGGTTCCCCCAGTAGTAAAAAAAAAAAAAAAAAAATGCTCACCATTTTAAATCTCCATCTGACTGTCTGGCTGAATATGATCATACAATTTATATCCACTTTGACAAGCATCACAGGTATCTCTTTGCTAAAGCTGTGACAGGGGGGCCTCTGACAGGGCCTTGCTGCAGCCGCCCCCTCCGTCTGGAATGCCCTCCCCAGTCACATCTGACAGGCCAAAACTCATTGTCTTTCATACTCATTATGTCATCTTTCCAAAAAAGCTGTGGATCTTTTACATTTAATAAGTTGAATGACATTATGACAAGCTCTACGTAGTGGTGGTGGAGCAGGAATTAAACGAGCC
Source organism: Poromitra crassiceps (assembly GCF_964638095.1). NCBI lineage: Eukaryota > Metazoa > Chordata > Actinopteri > Beryciformes > Melamphaidae > Poromitra > Poromitra crassiceps. The sequence continues at coordinate 17,808,493 of NC_139632.1, forward strand.
ATCTGCATGCGTCCACGTCTCTATGTGGTCGACATATTTATCGCACCACCAGCTCCCCTTCGTACTCAAAGCTCTTTGCTGAGAGCTTTTATCTTTTTCGTCTGTCACTGTTCAAAACTGACTGAGCCTTGAACCCATGACCTCAAAAGTTACTGAGGTTTGAAACCACAAGTTAAACACTGCTGGGAAGTAATGAAACTCTCTGAGCCACTGGGTCACACTTCTTAAGATGGGCTTTCTCAGAGCATTTCATTCTTTCCTCTGGCTGTTGCTGTTCAAAACTGACTGAGACTCAAAACCAAGACCTCAAAAGTGACCATGGAACGTGCATGGAACGGGTGAAAAGAAATATATTGTAGGCGGAGTTCCCAGCATGCTCTGCGGTAGACGTGTTTGCTTTGGGAGGTTAGTTAAAGGACTTCCTGTTCTATATGTGTGATGTTAGTAAAACGGATGTCATCTCTCTGCCTGTGCTTGTTGCAATATTTTCCTTTTGATTGGGTGGGCAAGACTCATGTCTGAGTGGGCATTGCCTGCCCATAGCTGAAATCGGCCTGGTCTAAAACAATAAGACTGCATGATTCTCAGTTTCTAAATTCAAAGCTACTGCAATCATTTGGACCTTGATTTATCTTACATTGTTTCATGTAGGCGAATGGTAACAGAATCCATGGCCATTTTTCCACGTGTTTGCATACCATCAAGGTCCAATGTGTAAAGATTCCTCCACAACAATACACAAACACAACACAGACACAAAGTCACAACGTTTTGGTACAACTGTTGCTCAAAGATTGTTTAAATAATCAGACTGCATCCATCTTTAAGTCAGTGGGCCACTCCTTATAGAATAACACTGTGTTTATCTCTATGGGATATAGACGGTATAGAGATAAGCACTGTGCCTATCTCTATGGGATTTAGATTGCATAGAGATGAACGGATGGTTATGATGTAACCCAGGTTTCCTGAGGCGAGACTTCTTTTCCTCATCAATTCCATTTCCTAATCCAGTGCAGCTGTTGTGGATTACCACTTTAAGACACTTAATTAGCACCACCTGGGTGTGATTGTTCAGGTGTGGCTGGTTGAACTTTTCACAGTGCACTATGAAAAGTTCGACCTGTCTGGTTTAACTTTTTACAGTGGGCTATTCAGCAAAACCTCTCTCTCTCTTTATCACTCTCTATGTCTCCCACCCAATTTCAGCTCTCTTACCCAATTTCAGCTGTAAAGCAACATACATCTGTCAAAAAAGTATACAATGGCTGAAAATATCTTTTATAAATTATGGATGGAAGACAAAAAGCACAAGTTAAAGGAAGATAACATAAAGAATGTGATGAAAGCACCTGACTTTAGTGTAAATATAATTTAACTTAATTTATTATTTCGTGTTATTTAAAAAAAACTATGATTATCTGCATAATTATTAGTATTACTCTAATTAGAAGTGCAATAAAAACGAAAAGAAGACTGTTAGACGTCCCAGGTTAGAACTCACAACCTCTCTCTCTGAAGGCAGCTGACATACACAGTGAACCACAAAGGCACTGCCACTGATGCTGTATTTCTCTCTGTATGACTTTTGAAGTGGCTGGCTATTGATAGTATTCTTTTACATCACCACATGGCCATCTTGGTAGGAAAATAACAGGTGATTGTAATCAATTAACAGGTGATTACAATCAAGTGACACAAACAACCAATGAGCTGTGTGTATTGTAGCGCCATATTGGTAGGAAAATGCTTGTGACATCATGGGAATATTATGAATAGGTCAAAAGGATATATTCTAGCTTTTAGTCCATTTAGAAATAAATAAGTAGTTAATCTGTGGGGACTTTCTTCTCTTTCCGCTGGCTGTCCATTCAGAACTGACTGAGACTCGAACCCATGACTTCAAAGGAGATTGAGGCCTCAATACTGCTGGGCAGCAAGCTAAGCCTCTGTGCCACCAGGTCAGACCTCTTAAGACTGGTTTTCTCAGTGGTTTTCACTCTTTCTTCTGGCTGTTGCCATTCAAAAGTGACTGAGGGGTGGGCTGACTGTCTGTAGGAGGCGCTCTGTCAGCGTGTGTTTCCAGCCATGTTAAAGAGATGGGAGACAACATTGCTCCTCCATCGGGAATCGAACCAACACTCAGCTCTTCATGCAGAGACAGAGAAACAGCTGCTCATCCCGCTGAGCTGTTCCTCAGTGTGAGGGTTGGCATCTGATTTCTCCAAGTTTTCATACTGTTGTGTCAATAAACTCAATTAAGAGGCATATTTTAGTTGGCATTGCGCTTTTTTGTAGGCTATTATATTTTATTTCATATATCACACATGTACATTGTCAATTTAATGCTTTATTTTACAAAGTAGTTTGAACTACTTTTTCTGCATAGCTTTCTCCCAGGGTAACTTTGCTGTAGTTTCAACTACTTCAATGGTGAAGTAGTTGGTAGCTTCCTAAGCTATGCTTTCAAAGTAGCTTCCCCAACGCTGGTAGTTAATGGGTACTGAATCATTACCGAATTGTAAGTCTGGTTCTCTACCATCTGAGCTAACCATCCTGTTAGTTGGTAGAGCCATACTATGCATCTGTAGAGCTGGAGACTAAGTATTATGTTCTATCCACATACTACTTTCTGTTCAAGTACTTCATTTTGAAGATGTATTCCACCCAAATACTACCTTCTCTCCAAATACTGTACTTATAGTTTTAAAGGTATATTCCATCTAAATACTACTTCATGTCCAAGTACTTAGGTATGTTTCAGCCAAATACTTGGACAGAAAGTAGTATTTGGGTGGAATATATCTTCAAAACTATAATACTTGGTCTCCGGCTCTACAGATCCATAGTATGGCTCTACCGACTAAGCTGTGTTAACAGGCTGGTTAGCTCAGTTGGTAGAGAACTAGTCTCGGTTTCCAGACGTTTGGTGAGCGGCGCCAACAGCGCCACCTAACCATTAAGACTGAGAGCTGAGTCTAGTAGAGAACCGGACTTACACCCTCTTGGTCCTGAGGGTTCAAATCTCACCTGGAACAACTCTTGAATTGATTACGTATGATGTTTCACTTTATATTAGGGTACACAAAAAGAGTAACTAATGGACAGGTAATTATTAAGTACTCATAAAATACTCAGTATGATGCACCACTTTACAATAGGGTACACAAAAAGAGTAGCTAATGGACAGGTAATAATTAAGTAATGAGTAACTAACAATTAACTACTATACTCACAAACTGACCATTGACTAACCATTAACTAATGAGTAATTACTCTACTAAGGAACTAACAACTAATCATGAACTAATGATTAACTACTATACTATACAATGTGACCTTAACTAATGATTAACTAATATATTCACGAACTGACATTTATTAATCATTAACGAACGATTAACTACTCTACTCATGGAACTGACCCACTAATCAGTAACTAATGATTAACTACTATATTCAAGAGCTGACATTTAGTAATCATTAAGTAATGATTAACTACTCTACTCAGGAACTTAGATACTGATCATTAACTAATGACTACCTACTCATTAACTATGATTAACTAGTGATTGACTAATGACGAATTATTAATTAACTACTCATTAACTAACTATTAGTTAATGATTAGTTTACTAGTAACTACTACATTATTTGTGTACGTCATTGTAAAGTGTTACCCTTATGGGTATGGTTTTGATGGAATGCCACTGTAGGCAATGGGATGTTGTGGAATGTTTAAAGCCATTTGTCTCGCGTTTTACTTTTACACACACAACAGATTAAAATACTCATAACCCTATACTGTATAACTTTCAAAAAGTTATACAGTATAGGGTAGAGTTTCTAATTTATGGAAATACTGTATCAAAAGAAAAGTCAAATTTCCACCATATGAAGGGTTTTTGCCGGCCACCACACATATGTATCTATTTGGAGTGTTTAGCTTTAATTTACTGATGCATATAGGTTCACACTATATGCTATGGAATGTTGCTCGTAGCATCATCCACAGTTGCCTTGAACTGATTCCTCTGTTCTTGTGAGATTGTGTTTTGCATTCAATTTCACTGCCGCTTCCTTGTATGATCACCTTGCATTAATCCCTGCAATTCTTGATGATCCATAAGACTCCCTCAGCCACCCGTGCAACAACATTTTGCTTAATGATGCACTCAGAGGCTGATTGTTGCACCAAGTAAAAGACATTCAACATTACACATACATTACACTCTGTTACATGGGTCACTGCTGCAGAACAAAGAGCAAGATGTTATCCATCTCTCTGACAGTCTGTGTGTGTGTGTGTGTGTGTGTGTGTGTGTGTGTGTGTGTGTGTGTGTGTGTGTGTGTGTGTGTGTGTGTGTGTGTGCGTGCGTGCGTGTGTGTGTTTGAGATGATTCCAGTCACAGCGATTACGCAGCTATCTCATACCGCAGGCTCTCTCATACCTGACCAACTCAATCTCTCTGTGTCTCCTCCATAATCAGAGTGACAGCGAGCAACTAGACATATCTCACCCAGCGCCTCACCACAGAATGGGTATTGACCTACATATCAAATCATACGCTCCTGGCTTGTGTGATAGAGAATGAGAGGGAAGGGGGGGTAACATTGAATGATTGGCAGGCCTACTTTAGTAAACACATTGCAATCCCTTGGGTTTCTGTCTCTCAATATGCATTCTGTGTTTTGGGTAAAATACCACATGTAAGGAAAAGGCCGTTCAAATCCTACAATCTGGGAGTTCTTGGCATATTCAGCAGCGTTTCCACGGCTACTGTAACAGTAGGCAACAGCTGAGAACACCTGGTTGTCTGAGTGTGTATTTTTATTAACGAGGCTGTGTCACCAAACTTTTAACAAATGGCCCCCCGGCACCCCGACGCCCCGAAAAACCCAGCGCGGAAATTAAGCCTCTGCATCATAAATCTTGGAAAGTTACAATAATTTGCAATTCACTCCCTCATCAAAGGCAATATTACCCTAATTTATTATCTCCCTGCACGAGGGGCGCGCAAAGGCCGCACAGATAAGAGTTTATCAGGAGGGGGATTGATTTTCATTAACTGATTGTAATAAAGATGAACTGCCTGCCGCGCGCACTGACCAAGAGCCACACTTTATTGTAATTGGGACAATTTATTTCATGAGCCAGTGGTTCTACTTTTTTGCCCCCCCCCCCCCCCCCCCCCCCCCCCCCCCCCCACACACACACACCACCCTCACCACCCTCTTCTTTCTTTTATATCTGTCTCTTCTCTTCAAAATGAGAGCGCAGTGTCACAGTCTATGACTGCTTTTGTTGCCTTCTGATGTATGAACAAGATGTGCATCATTTTGCCATTACAAGGTGTCTGGGGGGGAAGTCAACTGTCAACAGATACTGCAACAGATTTTTGGCTTCTGGCATCAAAGAATTGCAGTACTTATGTAAATGTGACTGATAACTCCATGCCTTCTTTGTATCAACTTACTGCCTCCTGCATGTCAAAATGGTAATAAGTTATTTTTCCCCCGTCTTTCTCTTACAGCTATGCTATGATCCATGATACCATCTAACTGAGAAATGGCTGATGCTTATATGACATATTCAGCACGAGTGTGTTTGTTTTTATATTCTTTACCCATCACACACACACACACACACACACACACACACACACACACACACACACACACACACACACACACACACACACACACACACACACACACACACACACACACACACACACACACACACACTCACAGCTCTAGGGCCTCGCCCTGAAGCAGGCCAGCATCAGGTGACCTGCTACCTGGTGAAGCAATGGGGCCTCAGTATCCACAATGACAGATAATCTAAATCATCCTACGTACTGCCCCATTGAGTCGCCATACGAGTATGAAATGGTAGATTTTCCACTCCTAAAGCTTGCAGCATTTTATGAAATAGTATGAATTGTAGGCTCCTGTCTGATGCAAGGGCGATAGCTACTGCTTCCAGTCACATGCGCAGCTCCGTGGTCGCCCCAAATGATAACACGTGTTGCAAAAGCTGAAGGTGTAGCCTCTGCGTTTGGCAGTAATGTGATTATCTGTTAAAAGGCCATGACACTATCGGTGATCATCACAATTTCATCACTCGTCAACGATAACGATAATAGAGTCAGAGGTGCAGGTCCATAAGTTGCAACATCTGTCCAAGGTCCTTGGGACAGAGAGGGGAGTTTCTTATGCAACAACTCCCCCTCTCTTTGCACTGTGGTCACGCACTCCTCTCAATATCAGTGTGAGAAACAAAACATCCAGTTTGAATTTTTATTGTAAAATTGGAAAAAAAAGGAGAGAAAGAGAGAAAAGCCCCAATAAGCATTTCTTTTTGATACATATCTTTATCTTAACATAACCATAAAATAAAATAAAATAAAATAAAATAAAAATAAATAGAAGTGATAAATATAAATAAATAAGTAAATAAATAAATACATAAATAAATAAATAAATAAATACATAAATAAATAAACAAACAAATAGACATCAAGTTACACACTTGACCAAATAAATAGTTATAAAATTATTAAATCATCAATCATTAATATGAAGTAATCTAAGCAGCAAGTATTTAAGAAATTTCAACAGGGGAAAAAACGTTTGGTTTCTCAGGCTATTACAGAACACATAGTTTCTTCTTCTTTTCTTTTTTATAAAAAGGTACTGCTTTCCATGTCAGTTAATCCATGCTGTACTGACACTGTCACAAAGACAGGTGGCGCTCTCCTCTTAAAAAATAAAAATAAACTAACAACAACCTGTAAACAGCATTTTCTCCAGGTTCAGAGAATAGTACTGAGATTCCTCCTTTGCGCCCTGCATGTCAGTAAAGTCTACTTAACAGACTCAATACTTTTGTTTATATGTTTTGTATGCTTGTGCTGAGAAACCAGAAATTTAACATCTTTATAAAGCGAAACCCTCCCCCTGCCCAACCCTCCCATTTCAAACCCTAACCTATATGTACCTAAAGAAAGGTCCTGTGCTGATTTTCCATAATATACAGATTTCATATTTATAATAAGCTACTATCCTTAGCATTCAAACCATAGTTAAAGAATCATATTGTTAATACGAGTAGTACCATAATCATAATCTTTAACCCCCCCAGCCCCCCTATTGAGCATGCTCAGAGATTGAAAGGGCACCATGGTAGGATGACAAATATGAAACATGGCAAAATGGAGGCAAGAATAAAAACAACGTAAAAGACAAACGTCAACTTGAGCACATGCAGCTGAGTAATAGGCTGGTGCAATGGGACTCGTTACTGTTGTTTCCTCTTTCACCTCTCAGGGAATAAGAGTTAGAGCCAGTAAAAGGAATTTCCAATAAATTCAAATAATTACAAAAACAACTTTTAGAATAAAAACTTTCATTTGATCGCTTGGCAAGCTACTGAATTTCATTGTCCTTCATTTACTCTTAATTTTCAGAATTTCATGATACATGTACGACTGTAAACTCAATAGGGAGGAAACTGTCTCCATCTACAAACCTTCACTGTTTTAATTGTGTTCAATCAAGCTTCTTTTTTCTTTTCTTGGCAGAATGAAATTAACTCAACATCTTTAAACTCATTAAATTTCAGCCACAGCTGGCATCTTTAATTTGCATTACCCAAGCTGTTGTGAAGGCCAAATTTAATTTGATTTTAATAATTTACAAAAGCCTCCAGTAGAAATCCCATAAGAAAAGATTTTTGAGTGGGTTTATAAGGCCCTGGATGGCCCGGGGATAGAAGGTCATATATCACAGCTTCCTAAAGGTGCTAGGCCTTGACAAGTGAGAGGAAACTTACAGTAAGTCATCAGGAAAAACTGCCCTCTTTTGGCAAACATGTTTGAAAATCGACCTTTTTCACTGAAAAACCCTATTGTACATCATTATAGTCGGAATCTATCCTCTTCTTTACAACGATAATGTTGCGCAATAATACCAAATCGTACATTTCATCCTACTAATGAACATTTGCTGAATATTGATTATTGATAGGAAATCTTCTGATAGATTCAACCCACTATGTTTTCAAAGGAATGCACGCATATATTAGAGGAAATGAAGGTATGACAGGTATTCCTCACGCATGTGCTCACATTATTTGGCAATTCTGTGTTGAGAAAAGGCATTTTTTAAATACTGAACTGCCTGCAACAGCATGATACACAGTGAATGCTGGTAACATATCTCTGAACTCACTCAAATAAATAAATAAAAAAAATTCAGATGGTTGGTTGGCCACAGCCTTTCAAATGAAAGTGATATACCCATTGCTAATAACACTGTACACGTTTCTATGGATCCTGTGAGCCAGTAACCAGACAAAAAAAAAAGTGATATATTCAATGAAGTCAACGGGAAGTGAAAGGGAGAGCGTTCTGGCAACATTTGTTGCACCAGCACAGATTAGAGTGGCATGGTAGCTGCATGCTTTTCTAATCCTCTTTCTGTAGACTCTACTCTATGGATGGAGCCACAGAGATAACACTGTCATTCCACAACCGCAGCACTGCTGTGTCTAAACTTCAGAGCACTGATCACAGGGCAGAGGCCTCACAGTGTCCTTAGATGAGGGGCAGGCTGCTTCACAGAGCAAAGTGATGGATATATTTTTAAATTTCAACTAAGACTGAGCAGAAGATAATTGAATACTTCTGAGGCTACAGTAAAATCGATACAAAAAAGGCAATTGAGTACACAGATAATTAAAAAAAATAATAATAGTAAATGGGGTACAAAACAGATTTCATCTCGGATATACGTGTGTAAGACATATCCCTATGTATGACTATAGACAACGCTAGTCCATTTTGATAAATCACTATGTGATATATGGCATGATGTAGCATGAGCACATGTACAGGAGCCACGTGTGATTGGTGCTAATAGTGAGCTGTCGTCCTGTGGAGGCAGCAGCAGCTGTAGCAGCTACACTTACTGCTGTCGAATTGATGGATCATTTTGCTCTTAATTTGACCTCCTAAGGCTGTTAATGCCAAGCTGTTCCTGGTGCACAAGCTTTTACTGTGCCATTATGCCCACTGGAAGGAATACACCTGCTCGCACAATGAACAACTCGCACAATGGATCGGCCCTACAGAATGCATGTTGTCCTCGCTACATATACTGTACATGCGAAAAACAAGGGCACACACGTCCTCTTGATTCCCAGTTTGAGCCTGTCACAGCTATGCTACGCAGAGTCTCTGGGCCTTTCCCCCTCTTAACGGTAATGAATTACATGCAAGTGTCTTCAAAGTAGAGCTGGCATTTGGTTGACAATCGGTCCCTCAGGACGTGCTGTCTCTGTGTCAGATTTGGGGGTCCTCCCTCAGGCTATACGGCTGGCTGGGAGAGAAAAGACAGTGCCGCGTCTCCCACCCATCCATCCGCCGGGTGAAAAATGAACTGTGTCAGTCAGTCAGTCAATTCATTCAAAATGCCAATGTGTAATTGATTGTGCATCTCTTGCCCTGCGGTGCTGCTCCCCATCTGATCAATATTAGCATTATCCTAATTATGCTGTGGGTTAGCACTCAGGCCCCGTAAACTGATGGTCCCTATTAAGACAGGGATGTGCTGGCACTGGAGGGGGTGGGGGGGGGGGGGGGTCCTCTCCCCTGCTGGGAGCAGCTGGAGCAGCTTGGCAGCAGGAGAGGGCAGGGCCCGGCAGGCACTACTGCCACACTTGGATGGCAATTTTATAACTATTGTCGGGGTAATTTGTATGTTTTATTAACCCGTTAAAGATGGTGCACATTTTTACTGCTGCGTATCCACCTCAGCCCGGGTGGCACTTTTACCACAGTGTTTATGGTCAGATTATCTGTATTATCTATGCTTTAATGATGCTGCCTCCACTCTCCTGACATGGGATGCCTTTCTCTTCAGCGCGAAGTGATGGGAGTATGCAATGACAATCAATTATTGTGGAATTGCAATGTGCTGACAGGAGCACTGCAAAGAACAGACGACAGCACTTACATGGCAACAATGTATGTGTCTGTACGTCTGTGACGTTTGGCTGGAGAGGTTGTTACTGTGTCACTTTTGGCACTAATTTATGCGGGCTTCAATGGCTTCGAGTGCTGTGTTGTTATTCTTGCAACATTTATAGATCACAATTCCGAGATGAAATGCGCAGAATGCTATGGATGAAGTAATGGCTGTAAAAAAAAAAAAAAACAGATCTGAACATGCCCGAAACAATCTCTAACCCACATATTCTACGCCACTAAAATAGTATAGCTTTTATTTTTTTTATTTTATTTTTTTTGTCATTTTTTTCTGTTTTGTTTAATATTCTCAAACCCAGTAGCTAGAAATGTAAAAGGAAAAGAAACCAAAACCCTTTTCCTCTTTTTTTTCAACCTGAAGCTAGTATTTCTTCTTAAGTTTAACTTGTAATATTATTAGTAGTAGTTTGTAGTATTAGTATCATTAATACTATATATTACTGTTCAGAACAATAAAAATGTTTGGTCCTTTGGTCCCTTAGGGGTGAAAGATTTGCAGTTCTACTGTTGCTAATGGAAACCTCAGTGACCTCAGAGAGTCATAGTTCTGCGCTTGCTGAGAGAGACGGTGAGAGAATAAGAGACAGAGGGAAAGAGAAAGAAAGTCTGTCAGTGGACATCGAGAATAGCTTCTTTTTTCCACTGTTTTTCTTGATCTTCAAGTTTTAACCCTCATTTGTCCAGTATAGTAAAAGCCACAAGCGCCTCTTTCCTTATATATATGTATATATAATATGTATATAGAAATCTATTTGTTGTTGCTGCTTTTTTGTTTGTTAGTTTGTTGCTTAATTAACAATTCAAGTCTCAACAAGAAAAGTTCTGTTGTTCAGTCTCATCACATCTTTTTCCAGTTTTTTTTTTTTTTACTTCTCTCGTCTTCTTTGCACTGTGCCATCTGTCACTGTTGGTAAAGTCCCCCGGTGTAGGGCCTCCTCCTCTTCTCTCGCATCTTCTGCTTCCGCCATAACCTATTATCTTCACAAGTAAATGCTGATATGTCTTCAAAAATTCCTTATGTGTCGATTTTTTTTAAACATATTTTATTTGTTTTCAAAGAAAAAAAGTGTAACTCCTGCGAGATATCTTCACGCGTCCTCAAAACCTGCAGCATGAAAGACAGAGAGAGAGAAAGAGAGAAGAAAAAGCAATCTCAGATCTCGCTGCTCATTTAACTGTCATTCAAGAGCTCCATTTCTTTAAACTTTGGATAGTTCAATATGGCCCTATTATATCAGTGTAATGGTCTGGAGAGAGCTAACCCACATTGGCACACCAATCAATCTTTGTCAATCATGATGATGACAGATTTTCCCATAATTAGTAAGCCTGCTGTGCTGCATATGAAATCGACCCTTAGCCCCTACAGTTTCCACACAGACTACAGTATCTGCAGATATTAAAGCACTGCACAATTTTAAAGCATTTGAGCTGTTGAACTATGACTGGATCGAGCAAAGTAAAAATATTAGCTTTTATTCAGGCCATCCTGGGAATAAGGGAGGACAGGGTTTGGCAAAAGGAATCAACGTGGCCGGGGCAAATCAGCTGCCACTAGCATAGCCTTTAAACCAGAGTCAAAGCACCAGCTTCAACACAAACGATGTTGAGCATGGTCCAGACTCAGAAATAGAGATGGTGCATTGCCATGGTGCGGCTATTTTCAAAAGGTGTGGGCTTACCTGTGCTGTTGCGGTGAATACTGAAGGTAGGCTGTGTCAGTAAGGGCGGCTGGCATCCTTCGGTCTCTTTAACTGGACTTTCAACCTCTTCATCCCGATCTGAAAGCCATTCATGGCCTGGATAGCTGCCTGTGCACTGGCAGGGTTGTCAAAGCTCACAAAGCCTGTGGAGGAAGATCACAAGCCAATCAGCCCCAGTGTGAAGAGGACAAATTCAACGGTGCTGAAAGAGACCGAAAAACAACGTTGATTTATTTTGCACATGATCTCACACATAAAAAAAACTGTAAACAGTTTTCCAGTCCTTTGTTTAGTTTGACAGTTATTGAGAGTTGATCGGAGTTAAGTTGTGGACCAGTGACGTCATTCATACACAAATGACATCACTGGTCCACAACTCAACTCAAATCATCTCTCAATAACTGTCAAACTAAATTAATGCCTGCAAAACTGTTTACATTTTTTGTGTGAGATGGTTTGCAAAATAAATCAGCTTTGTTTTTCGGTGAAGTTCTCTTTTAGACACGTGATCATTTAACTCAATATTTAGCATTTTGTCATTGCTGGATGAAACCCTCATATCTCCAACATGTCAACTGTTCAGGAACGGAGAAATATAACTTTGTTTTGAGCTTGACGGCCATGCATTTTTTTAGTTCATCCAAATGGATTGAAAGCATTTTTTTATCATGTGATGTTTCATGCAAGGTTATTATAGTTAAAAAACAACAACTTTTATTTCATTTTGCCTTTTTGTTTTCAATTTCAGTTTAGTTTTAATTTGTTGTTAAATCAGGTTTGCTAGTTTTGTTTGCTTTATATATTTTTGAAAAGACAATGAATATATATATATATATATATATATATATTTATAAAACGGCTCTCTCAAATCAAGCAATCTGATTGGTTCACAGCCATTGTATACAGTAATTCCAATAACCCACTCCAATTGGTTGCCATGGCAACTCTCTTACTAAAAGCCTTTGGTTACCTCAAAAAAAACAAATGGCGGAGACAGCTGTGAGATCCTTGTGAATCGATCTTCGCTTATAACTTTACTAATACTTCGCAGAAAATTATGTTTTGTACAAGAATAGATGCGGGCTAATGTCTTCTTTGCAAAAAAAGGCTGTTAACCCCGCATTTAACCCCGCATTTAACCCTGTAACGTTAGTTGGTGTCGGGCTTTGCAGAAAGCACTCAGCTTCTCAGCAAGCGCTGAGGATGCAGCGCTGCGCTCGAGCTGCCTGTCGGCTTTCCAGAAAGCTCTCAGCTTCTCAGCAAGCGCCAGGATTGGCCAATGTCAACTTCAGTCTCCAGAACGATCCAATCAAATCACCCGCACGTTCTTGCGGTCCCGCCTTACAGTAGTGTTTCAACTGACTCTATCAGAATACCATGCCAGTCGGACTTATAGTATTATTATTATTATATTATTATACTTGGAAACCGTTTTATAAAAGCAATATAGCACTCGAGCTGCGTGGTGTTGTGGAATATATCCCGCTGATAAGCTGTTATCGATAACACCTTATCAGCGGGATATATTCGCCACAACACACTTGCTCTCATGCTATATTGCTTAAATATAATTGCTTCGTTTTAGGTTAGTTTTTATTAGTTTCAGTGTTGGTTTTAGTCTTTTTGTGTAATATGGGGTATTTGTCAGGGGCAAGATTCGAAAAGGTGTGTGCCGACCCTCCCACTCTCCTGGCCCTGTTGTGTTTACCCCTTAGTTTTAGTTAATAAATTACTTGTACTTTGATGCACGACTCTCTTCTTTGTCCAGGGTTGTAACATATGGGGAGTCAGATGACAAAGTAAAAGTTAAAACAATAAGGGAAAATAATGAGACAACACAAACTACAGTAAACAAAAGAACAGAACAAAAGATGCATCTGTGAGGAGGGAGATAGACCGAAAGGTCTTCTTAAGCCCAATGAGTGCACCGGACATACGCACGCACGCACACACATGCACGCACGCACACACACACACACACACACACACACACACACACACACACACACACACACACACACACACACACACACACACACACACACACACACACACACACACACACACACACACACACACACACACACACACCCACACACACACACACACACACACACACACACACAGCAGCCTTTTCGCACCCTGACCCCACACACCAAATGGCGCTGTCCAAGTGCTGAAAGAACATGTTTCTTTTAGTGTATTTATCTCATTAACATAAATAATACTAATTGAAAATGGCATCATTTGAATTAAAATAATCATTGCTACATATAGGGACCCCTACAGGTGTATGTGTTCATGGGGTCTCCGACTCTCCTTATGGGAGCTCAGCCCCCATTGGCCCCCACATAACTCGAACCCTGCACAAGTCTGATGCAGACACGGCGACACAAGGCCCCACAGAGCATTTCCCCGAGATACGCCCCTCCCCAAAGCCATGCTGGACATCCTGTTTCCATCATGAGTAAAAATAAAGCCTTGAGAATTCAGTGAGCAGAAACTGCAGTGGAGTGTGGCTCCGCTTGATGCGCTCCCCTGTGTCTGCGGTGTCATTAGGAACAGTCGATGACCCATGACAAACAGCAGGAGTCTCCCCACCGCACGTCCCCGGACACCTGGGAGAGATCTCTGCCTGGCCCGCTTACCACTGGGCTAGCCCATTAGGGCAAAGGCCGGGGAGCCAGGAGGCATGGATGGAGGTATGAAGAAGGGATGGAGGGAGAGGAGGTGTCTGTCTGGCCTACACTACTATCAGGTTAGGACAGCTGGGGTAGAGGAGATGGAGAGGAGATGCAGGCTTAAGCTTAATTTATACTTCATCACATGACACTTTTGAAACTGCCTCTCGACACATGTGACGTCAGAAAGAGACAGAAAAAAGTGTCAGAGAGTTTTTTCTCTCTTCTGACTTCTGACTCACTCCTGTCAAACAAGTGTGCTTTCTCTCTCTCTCTCTATCTCTCACACACCATCAGTCTAAGTTTATCCTCCCTTTCTCCTTTCTAGATTAATTACACCAGTGAGCCTCCCCCTTCCCCAGACCTAACATTACGTTGTAAATGCATAGTGTATTCGTCAATACTGCAAATAGGTCTTCTTTCATGAATTTATATGTTATTAAGTCCCCCCGGGGAGACGGGACGGGCGATCAATTTTGTCCAGGGTTCTATGGTTCCCTGAGGTGAAAACAAATGCTGATCTATAATTGTC
>NC_139632.1:17828660-17833660 GCF_964638095.1 Poromitra crassiceps
GGGGGGGGGGGGGAGATGGGAGATGGGAGAGGGAGGACAAGGAGCTCAGCATGCGGGCTAAAGCAGGACTGGAAGATACAAGAAAAGGGTAACTAACAATTTCATCACCCTTTCAAAGTCTGTGTGCATTTGCATGTGCGCAAGTGCGTCATTGACAGTATGAACGACGCGTCTCCACTTCCTACCGCGGTGCAAAAGTGAAGCCAAAATATGTTGTTTCCGCAAGCTGCCATCTTGCTTGTTCGACATCATTTGGACCCCCGAGTCTGCACAGTAGAGTCGGACAGAGGTTTGAGAGTGGCTGCCACAGCTGTCAATCATGATGTTATACTCCCCTTTTTATATCATCAATTAACTATTTAAAAACGAACTTATCATAAAAATGTGCACTTGGCATCAGCATGATAAGATACCTAAACCATCTTTGGGGAAAATTGATTTAACATGATCTTTGATTTTTTTTTAGTTTGGCTCATGTCCCATCTGCTACCATGGAAGAGACAGGATGTATGACCAAGCAAGCCACCAGGGGGCGATCGATATGTTTTGGCTTCACTTTTGAAGAGGTGTCATGATGTCCATATTTTATTTTTTATACAGTTAATGGTGTGTGTGTGTGTGTGTGTGTGTGTGTGTGTGTGTGTGTGTGTGTGTGTGTGTGTGTGTGTGTGTGTGTGTGTGTGCGCGTGCAAGAAGCTTTCAGAACTCAAATGCATGTGTAAATGTCTAAATACTTAATCTGTACATAATGTGCCATGCATGTACATTCGCAACCATTAAGTGTTGTTAATTTCCTCTGACATGGCAGTGGTGTTGTTTAGCGCTTGTTGGCCAGATGGTTTGGAGATCTGCTCTCCTCTTGGAGCGGGCTAAGAAGAGGAGGAGGAGGAGGAGGAGGAGGAGGAGGAGGAGGAGGAGGAGCATGGCTCTTGATAGTAGGGAGTTTAAGCGGTAACGTTTTAAGGACTGCGACGAGGTTCCAACCGGGTTGCCGTAGTCCCGAAAGCACATATCACTAAGCTGTGCAACACCAAAACACTACGGCTACTTCTTCCTGAGTGCTGCTGGCAACAGCGGACATGCCTATGAACCAAGAAGAAATTCAGTCAAATTAGCGGACATATTTAACAAATATACTCTTTATCCATACAACTACTAATGATAGAATCGAATATACATGGACTAACAGTGCCAAATACGATGGAAACTTGTTATTCACATGCTAACAGCTCGGCGTACTGCGGGGTACGTCAAACTACTCCTCCCGTAGTCTGCAGCTAGGCTACAATGGGGGGGAGGTGGCTAGATAGAGTCGCATGTGCAAAGTGGGTCTCGATGCCGTTGCTGTTGCTCTAAGCTGTGGTGCTTAAACTCCCTAGTGCCTGTGTCCTCCTGGCCCCTCATTTATACATTCAGCCACATCTACCATTTAAACCCAGCGGTGGGTCAAGCCGTACGGACGCCCCTGCAAGGCTGGAGAGCTAGGGGGCGCAATTAGCGACTGTGAGATGCAAGAAGGAAACTAACTGGCAGGCCGGACCAAAGGCTATTTAGAAAAATAGTGAGACAGAGAAAGAAAGAAAAGAGAGACATAGTCATGCGCACCCCCCCACCCCCCCATAAACACATCCTCTGGCATTCTCTAACATAACCTCTCTCTCTCACTCTCTCTCTTCCTCTGTGTCTTCCCTCTTATTCAAATGATTTTTAAGCGGAGGAAAGAGAGGAGGGAAACGCGCCCTCCAGCTTCACACTTGGCAAATTTGCAGGATAACAGAAACAACTTGTTTTTCAAGAAAAGCACCAGATGAACCTTCAAAGTTCATGCTAGCTTTATTTGCATCTTTAATGTGAAACATGTGTCTTTTGGCTGGGTTTGCTAGGCTCTTTGTCTTCTGTTGGGGGGGTGGTGGGGGGTCTGATGTCTCCCTGATGGAGACTTGATCTGGCCATGTTAAGCTATGCTGCCTCTGTGGGGAGCCCTGCTGTGCTGTATGCTCCTACCCCCTCTCTGTACAGTATGCACCTCGTCACTTGCTATATATGCTACAGAGGATCGCACGCAGGTAGTGCAGAGGGAACCAGACTCACGGCGGCACATAAATACAAAACAGCTAAACAAATCAAATGTACTTCTGACAAAGGTCTGTTTGAACTGAAACGTCTCGGAATAAACGGTGGTTGTGCGAGAACAGTGGGCCCTCTTCTCTCCTATTCTTCTTTGTTCTTGTTTGACTATTTTTCCGTTAACAGTTCACCAGAACTCCCCGTGAATTGAGAAACTTGTCTAAAAAATGACAGGAACAAAACAAATTGTCATTTGATGTCATGGGCTCAAAAGCATTGAGGACGGAGGGGATCTGATCAGAGAACACACACATGAAGAAGTTGAAACCAGGCCTTCTAAAGGCTGGGCTTGATTGAATTGCTTTCCAAAGGTTTTTTTCATCTCTGGGACTGTGGAAGGAGAATGCCGGCTGGTGTGGAGCCGGGTGCAGATGGCATGGTTGACTGCCATAGAGGATGGAGAGAGGGGGAGAGAGAGAGAGAGAGAGAGAGATAGGGAGGAGGAGGAGGAGGAGGAGAGAGAGAGAGAGAGACCTACCCCTGGCAGTGTTTTCTGTTCATGGAGGGCGTTCTGGGCTTTGATGGCCGACTCACGGGCGCAGTAGGTGAGGAAAGCACAACCTGCAACAGAGGGACACCAAGAAAATACTGATGAGAATGACGTCACCCTGAACTCAAAGGTCACGTAGAAAGAGGCATAAACGTCTCCTGAGCAGAGTAGTACAAGAAATATATATACTATATACAATATAATATTAGACACTGCTGAGAGATTGACGAAGCAATCAGACTCTGAACGTTGGGGCCAGTCACAAAATAACAAGTTCTTATATCCTGTCACTGAGCCATGGAAACATTGGGGAAGTAGTGCAGAGCCGCTCCTTAGCACACTGTGCAGCAGCTCCCCGTGAAAGTCTTAGTCTGGGGACCTTGTCAGTGGAGGAAAACAACCCCCCTGCAAAACAGGACAGTGTCCAGTGAGAGGAAACAACAACAAAGTGAGCAGAGACGGATCGTGTCGGAAGAGTTGCCAGGCTGCCCAGTCTGCCTGCCCAGCCTCCCCCGTCCCCAGCGCCAGGTCCTGTCCAAAAGCTCCCAGCAGCCTGCCCAGCATCAGCACCACGCTGGCCTCCACACTTCTGACAGCAGCCCAGACAAAAGGAGCAGGGCTGCCGGAGAGGAGAGGAGAGGAGGGGAGGAGAGAGGAGGGATGAGGGTGAACAGTGTGTGGGTGTGCAGGGAGGAGGGAGACATGGACAGAGAAGAAGGAATTGTGTTTGAAGCCTCAGGGCTTTCTGAGCAAGGCCAGGGGTGCATGCCTAACAATACAACCTCATGTTGACTGCCACACAAACACACACACACACAAACACACGCGCGCGCGCGCACACACGCACGCACACACACACACACACACGCACGTACGCACGCGCACATAATCCTAAATATTCACTAATGCCCTAATACAAGGCATGCACATACATACATCTCTCACATTTATTTCAGAGGAAAAAAGATGATGCAAGCAGACAAAAGAGGAGAGCAAATAGGAGCAGAGGAGAGAAGATGGCAGAGAGGGAGCGAGCAGGCGAGAGAGAGCAGATGGAGTATTGAGGCAATCATTTTCCCCATGACTGTCTGAATAAATAGATTTGCTTGTGTTCTATTAATGAGGTTCATATGGGTTACCCTGCGCTATCATATTTCTGCCACTCCCAAGATGCTTTATTAGCAGCCAGAGCATTTTGGATCCCATTTCAACAGCCAAATGTATTCAGTGGGTGGTGATGAATTAGGTGTCTTTGCACAGACACTATTCCAATTCAGTCCTCCTGTTGCATATCGGCCTCACTTTCACCCATCCATACATTCACCAGCCCAGTCAGTCAAGCTGCACTAGATCTGCTGCTTCTTCTTCTTCTCCTTCTTCTCCTCCTCTAAGAGTGTGCACGTGTGCACGCGCACGAGCCATTGTACAAGTGTATCACCCCCCCCACCCCACCCCCCACTGTTTTTGCAACATATATGTCTTTTCAATGGCCCTTGCACTTTGGCAATTACTCATTTAATTTATGGCATAGCCTATAATGGTATATGGCGAGCCTTTAGCCAGAGCGAGGTCACTGCACCACGGTAACCTCTGGAGGACTGCATCAAAAAGGAGGGTTAGACGGCCATGTCACTCATCGATCCAATTGATTCATTGATTGACCTGTCACCTGTTTTGCTATGCCTGTATAGCTGCTGGCCCAAGCCTAACGCGTGTGTGTGTGTGTGTGTGTGTGTGTGTGTGTATCCCCACAGGGATCAATAAAAGGTAATCTTACCTTATACATCTGACAACTATTATCTAAATCATACTAAATCATATTCTATTCTATTCACTCCCATTCTGTTCTAACCTGTTCCGTGTCATCCTCCTTGTCATCTTAACCTATAGTTTGGGACAGCCAGTCACGCTGCGTTCAAGACAACTCGAATCTCGTAAGTTTCAACTCAGAGATTCCGACTTCCGACATCAACTGCGTTCACGCTGTAAGTTAACGCCCGGATGGACAGCTAACCTGTATCATCTCTGCGCTAATCTTGCCAGCAAGCTAGCAAACACAGGCTAGCTAATTTAATTGTAAAATAGCTGTTAAAATTATACATCAAGGGGCGTCCAGTGGCTCACCTGGTAGAGCGCGTACCACTAAGGCTTAGTCCCTTGCGTGGCCGACCCGGGTTCGAATCCGACTGGTGGTCCTTTGCCACATGTCATCCCCTCTCTCTTCACCTTTCCTGTCAACCTACTGTCCTATACATTAAAGGCAAAAATGCCATAAGAAAAAATAAATACACATTATGATGTGTTTAAACATAAAGCACTTTCATAATAATTCCGTTCAATACATTTTTTACAAATCTGAGCTCTTTTTTTTCTCAGAGTTTCC